>NW_026973726.1:0-297500 GCF_035594125.1 Scylla paramamosain
ATATGGAGAAACGGAACAAGATTAACCAACCCTTGTGTTTTAAGGCTTTTTTCACGTTATTAGGTAAAGCAAGGCAACGCATACTATATGGGGAAAGGAAACATTTCCAAAAACATGTCCTTTCACTGTTTATGAGCATGTTAGGTGCCAAGAAGCTACAAAGCTACAAAAGCTACAAAAGATTACAAAAACTTTTCATTTCAGTGCTTATGAGCTACTTACATACAAAAACACTTAAACGCATCCAAAACGCCTTGGAAAAACTTAATAACATTAAAAAAAAAGCGTGTGTTTTCAATGTTTTGAGCTTGTTACGCAAAAAAAAAAAAAGTTTTTGAGCTTCTCTGGTACCAAAACGCGAAAATGCATAAATAATACTCTCTTTAGAGAAACACAACAATATTAGATACCAAAACGCTAAAAACCAACGAAAGCTCCCTATTTGGAAAAGCAAAACATTACCAAAAGCGTGTCTTTTGAGAGTTTTTACAGCTACTTACGTACCAAAACGCTAAAATGCATGCAAAGCACATTTTATGGAGAAACAGAATAACATTACCAGAAATGTGCATTTTGAGTTTTTTTTTTATCTTACGTATAAAAAAAAGCAAAAATGCATGCAAAGTATCTGAAATGGCGATACGAAAAGAAATGAAAAGACACTTCATTTATCAATGTTTTTGAGATTCTTAGGTAGCAAAATGCACAAACACATGTATAACATTATATATGAAGAAACAGAAGAACATTACCGAAAACGTATATTTTGAGTGTTTTTTCACATTGTTACGTAATAAAAACTCCAAAATGCATGGAAATCACCCAATATGGATAAAATAAAGGACATTACGAGAAAGATGCCATTAGTGTTTGTGAGTGTCTTAGGTACCAAACGCGAAAACTATTTAGTACCACTGTATATGGAGAAACAGAACATTACCAAAAACGTTTATTTTGTTTTTCACAATTTTATGTACCAAAACGTCAAAATGACTCCAGAGCACCATCTATGGGGAGATGAAACGATATTTCCAGAAACATGTCTTTTGAGTGTCGATTGTTGTTATTAGGTACCAAAGTTATAAAAAGCATGGAAAGCTACCTATATGAAAGAACAAGTCAACCAAAAATTTATCTTTTGGGTATTTTCAGCTACTTACGTACCATAACGCTGAGCTGTATGCAAAACACCCTTTATTACCATAAACAATTTTTTTTTCTTTTTACATATAAAAAGAAACATAAATGTATGCAAAATACTTTGCATGAGGAAACGAAAAGACATTAGAAGAAACTTATATAATGTGTTTTTTTTTATTTCTTAGGTACCAAGACTTATTTGACGCACTGAAGAACAGTCTATATGGATAAAAGAACAAGATTACCAAAAAATGTGCTTTTTGAGTGTTTTTCACATTGTTAGGTACGAAAACACTCTATAAAGAGTGTTATTTGTGGGTTTTAGCTTTTTCATACTTAACAAACTTTAAAAAAAACTCATAATACACGTTTCTCGTAACGTCCTTTCATTTTCCAAACATAGGGTTCTTTCCATGTATTTTAGCTTTTTTTTATAGGTAACATGATGATAAACACTCAAAATACATGTTTTTGGTAATGTTATGATGTTTCTCCATATAGGGTGTTTTGCATGCTTTTTTTTAGCGTTTTGGTATATAAGGAGCTCAAAAACACTTCAAGGCACGTTCTTGTATTGTGATTGCCCTGCTTTTTATTGCTTTATTGCCTATCATGCTAAAAAAAAAAAATACTTGACACTTTTCTGGTAATGTCATTTTTTTCCCACATAAAGCTACTTTCACATGCAATTTGGGGTTTTGGTAACTAAGAATGTGAAAAACATTCAAAATACACGCATTTGGAAAGGTTGTTCTGTTTCTCAATTAAGAGTGTTATTCAGGAGTTTCAGCATTTTGGTATCTAAGAAACTTCTCAATATATACGAGTTTTTTGCTTCTTTTGCCTTGTGGGTCTTCAGAATCTATAAAACACTCATTATACACATTTCTCGTAATGTCCATTTTTAACCAATATAGAGAGCTTTGCATCTATTTTCGCGTTTTTTGTAAGTAAAGAGCTCAAAAACAAAATATACCTTTTTGGTAATGTTATTCTATTTCTTCATATTGGTTGGTTTGCATCCGTTTTAGCGTTTTTGTACGTAAATCACGGAAAAGACACGTTTTCAGTAATTTTGTTTTGGATTCCCATATAGAATGACTTCCATATTATTTATTGTTTTGGTGACTAACATGCTGAAAAACACTCACAACACAGGTATCTCGAAAAGTCGTTTAATTTCCTCATATAGTTAGCTTTGCATGCACTTTAGGGTTTGGTACATAACAGTCCGAAAAAAAGCTGAAATTAACTTTTTTGATAAAGTTCTTTTTTCACATAATTTCCCTGAATTTTGCCAGAATTTTAGCATCTCAGTACCTAAAAAGAAGAATTTTTTTGCGTTTTTTGCCTTGTGGTTCTTTTGAACTATAAAACATTCATTATACACTTTTCTCGCAAGGTCCCTTTCTTTCCCAATATAGAGTGCTTTGCATCAATTTTCGTGTTTTTTTGTAGGTAACAAGCTGAAAAACACTCAAAATATACCTTTTAGGTAATGTTTTTCTACTTCTTCATATTGGTTGGTTTCCATCCGTTTTAGCATTTTTCTACGTAAAACACTGAGAAGACACGTTTTCAGTAATTTTGTTTTGGTTTGCCATATAGAGTGAGTTCCTTATTATTTATCGTTTTGGTGTCTAACATGCTGAAAACATTCAAAATACAGATTTCTGGTAAGGTCGTTTAATTTCCTCATATGGGAGGCTTTGCATGCACTTTAGTGTTTAGTACATAACAGTCCGAAAAAAAAGGTAATATCAACCTTTGTGATAATATTCTCTTATCATATATTTGCCCTAATTTTTCCCAGAATTTTGGCATCTCAGTACCTATGAAGAAGAATAAAAAAAAAATCCTTTTATTTATTTATATATTTTCTATTTTTTTCTAAATAACGAGTGTTATTTGTGGGTTTTAGCTTTTTGATAGTTAAGGAACTTAAAAACACTCATAATACACGTTTCTCGTAATGTCCTTACGTTTCCTTAACATAGGGTTCTTTGCATGTATTTAATCGTTTTTATAGATAACATGATGAAAAACAATCAAAATACATGTTTTTGGTAATGTTATTCTGTTTGTCCATAAAAGGTGTTTTGCATGCGTTTTAGAGTTTTGGTATGTAATGAGCTCAAAAACACCTAAAGGCAAGTTCTTGGTAAAAGTTGGTTTTATTCAAATGTAATGTGATTGCCCTGCTTTTTAGTGGTTTATTGCCTAACACGCTGAAAAACACTCGAAAGACATTTTCTGGTTATATTATTTTTTTTCCCATATAAAGCTAGTTTCGCTTGGAATTTGGAGTTTTGGAAACTCAAAATACAGGCATTTAGTAAGGTTGTTCTGTTTCTTAATTAAAAGTGTTATTCATGAGTTTCAGCATTTTGGTATGTAAGAAACTTCTCTAATACACACATTCGGTAAGGTAGTTCTGTTTCTCAATTAAAAGTGTTATTCATGAGTTTCAGAGTTTTGGTATGTAAGAAACTTCTTTGTGTACACGAGCTTTTGAGTTTTTTGCCTTGTCGTTCTTGTTAAACTATAAAACATTCATTATACACGTTTCTCGTAATGTCCTTTTCTTTCTTAATATAGAGTGCGTTTCATCCATTTTCGCATTTTTTTGTAGGTAACAAGCTCAAAAACACATCAAAATATATCTTTTTGGTAATGTTATTATATTTCTTCATATTGGTTAATTTGCATCCGTTTTAGCGTTTTTCTACGTAAATCACTGAGAAGACACGTTTTCAGTAATATTGTTGAATTTGCTGAAAACACACTCAAAAGACAGGTTTCTGGTAAAGTCGAGTAATTTTTCCATATTGCTTTGCATGCACTTCAGGGTTTGGTACATAACTCCGGAAAAAAGCTAAAATTATTTTTTTTAATGATTTTTTTTTACAAAATTTCCCTGAATTTTTACAGAATTTTGGTATCTCGGTACCTATGAAGATGAATAACAAATTTTTTTTTCTCTCTATAAAGTGTGTTTTAGCTTTTTGGTACTTAAGGAACTTAAAAACAATGATAATACACGATTTTCGTAATGTCCTTTTCTTATAGAAACATAGGGTTCTTTACATGTTTTTATAGGTAACATGATCAAAAACGCTCAAAATACATATTTTTGGTAATGTTATTCTGTTTCTCCATAAAGGGTGTTTTACATGCGTTTTAGCGTTTTGGTATGTAAGGAGTTGAAAAACACTTAAAGTCAAGTTCTTCGTAAAAGTTCGTTTTATTCTCAAGCAATATGATTGTTCTGCTTTTTAGTGCTTTGTTGCATATCACGTTCAAAAACACTCAAAAGACATTTTTCTGGTAATGTCATTTTTTTTCCCACATAAAGCTAGTTTCGTATGTAATTTGGCAATTTCGTAACTATGAATGTCAAAAACACTCAAAATACGCAATTTGGAAGGGTAGATCTGTTTCTCGATTAAAAGTGTTATTCATGCATTTCATCACTTTGGTATGTAAGAAACTTTTCTATATACACGAGTTTTTGCGTTTATTGCCTTGTGGTTCTTGTGAAACTATAAAACACTCATTATACATGTTTCTCGTAATGTTCTTTTGTTTCCTAATATAGAGTGTTTTCCATACATTTTTGTATTTTTTGTAGGTAACAAGCTTAAAAACACTCAAAATATATCGTTTTGGTAATGTTATTCCATTTCTTCATATTGGTTGGTTTGCATCCGTTTTAGCGTTTTTCTTCGTAAATCTCTGAAAGGACTCAATTTCAGCAATATTGTTGAAATTGCTTGTGGTACAGGTTTCTGGTAAACTCGTGTACTTTTCCCATATAGGTGGCTTTGCATGCACTTCAGGGTTTGGTAAATAACTCCGGAAAAAAGATAAAATTATTTTTTTTTTATTTTTTTTTTCTTTACCTAACTTCAGTGAATTTTGCCAGAATTTTAGCATCTCGGTACCTATGAATATGAATAAAAAAAATTTGTTGTATTCATTTATTTATTTTTTTTCTCTATAAAGGGTGTTATTTGTGTGTTTTAACTTTTTGGTACTTAAGGAACCTAAAAACTCTCATAATACACAATTTTCGTAATATCCTTTCGTTTTGCAAACATAAGGTTCTTTGCATGTATTTAAGCGTTTTTATAGGTAAAATCATCAAAAACAATTAAAATTCATGTTTTTGGTAATGTTATTTTGTTTCTCCATAAAGGGTGTTTTGTATGCGTTTTACCGTTTTGTTATGTAAGGAGTTAAAAACACAAAGGCATGTTTTTGGTAAAAGTTGGTTTTATTCCCATGTGATGTGATTGTTCTGCTTTTTAGTGCTTTGTTGCATATCACGCTCTAAAACACTCAAAAGACACTTTTCTGGTAAAGTCATTTTTTCCCACACAAAACTAGTTTTGCTTGTAATTTTGGATTTTCGTAACTAAGAATGTGAAAAACACTCAAAATACTTACATTTGGTAAGATAGTTCTGTTTCTCAATTAAAACTCTTATTCATGAGTTTCAGCATTTTGGAATTTAAGAAACACACGAGTTTTTGCGTTTTTTGCCTTGTGGTTCTTGGAAAACTATAAAACACTCATTATACACGTTTCTCGTAATGTCCTTTTGCTTCCCAATATAGAGTGCTTTCCATCCATTTTCGCGTTTATTGTAGGTAACAATTTGAAAAATACTCAAAATATACCTTTTCGGTAATGTTATTCTATTTCTTCATTTTGGTTGGTTTGCATCCGTTTTAGGGTTTTTGTAAGTAAAACACCGAAAAGAGACGTTTTCAGTAATTGTGTTTTGGATTCCCATATAGATTGACTTCCTTGGGTTTTATCGTGTTGGTTCCTAACATGCTGAAAAACACTCATAAGCCAGTTTTCTGGCAAAGAGGTTTAATTTCCCCATATAGGTGGCTTTGCATGCACTTTAGGGGTTTGGTACATAACAGTCCGAAAAAAAAGCTAAATTTAATTTTTTTGATAATGTTCTTATTTCACATAATTTCCTGAAATATGCCCGAATTTTGGCATATCGGTACCTGTGAAGATGAATAAGAAAGAAAAAAAAATATCGTATTTTTTTTATCTATTTATTGTTTCTCAATAAAGAGTGTTATTTGTGGCTTTTAGCTTTTTGGTAATTAATGAAGTTAAAAACACTCAAAATACACGTTTCTCATAATCTCCTTTCGTTTCCCAAAAATAGTGTTCTTTGCATGTTGTTAAGCGTTTCTATTGAAAACATGATCAAAAACACTCAAAATACATGTTTTTGTTAATGTTATTCTGTTTCACCATAAAGTGTGTTTTGCATGCGTTTTAGTGTTTTGGTATATAAAGAGCTCAAAAACACTTAAAGGCAAATTCTTGGTAAAAAATTCATTTTACTCCAATGTAATGTGATTGCCCTCCTTTTTAGTTCTTTATTACCTAGCACGCTCAAAAACACTCAAAAGACACTTTTATGGTAAAGTCTTTTTTTTTTCCCACAAATCTATTTTCGCATGCAATTTGGGGTTTTGGTAACTAAGAATGTTAAAAGCACTCAAAATACACGCATTTAGTAAGGTTGTTCTGTTTCTCAATTAAGATAGTTATACATGAGTTTAAGCATTTTTGTATCTAGGAAACCTCTCCATATACACGAGATTTTGTGTTTTTTGCCTTGTGGTTCTTTTGAACTATAAAACACTCAATATACACTTTTCTTGCAATGTCCTTTTGTTTCCCAATATAGAGTGCTTTGCATCAATTTTCGCGTTTTTTGTAGGTAACAAGCTCAAAAACACTCAAAATATATCTTTTTAGTAACGTTTTTCTATTTCTTGATATTGGTTGCTTTGCATCCGTTTTAGCGTTTTTCTACGTAAAACACTGAGAAGACACGTTTTCAGTAAATTTGTTTTGGATTCCCATATAGAGTGAGTTGCTTATTATTTATCGTTTTGGTGTCTAATATGCAAAAAAAAAACACTCAAAACACAGATTTCCAGTAAGGTCGTTTAATTTTCTCATATTGGAGGCTTTGCATGCACTTTAGGGTTTGGTACATAACAGTGCGAAAAAAAAAGCTGAAATTCACTTTTTTGATAATATTCTTTTATGACATAATTGCCCTGAATTTTCCCAGAATTTTGGCATCTCGGTACCTATGAAGATGAATAAGAAAAAAAAATTATTTTATTTTATTATTATTATTTTTTTTTCTAAATAAAGAGTGTTATTTGTGGGTTTTAGCTTTTTGGTACTTAAGGAACTTAAAAAAAACACTCATAATACACGTTTCTCGTAATGTCCATTTGTTTCCCAAGCATAATGTTCTTTGCATGTACTTGAACGTTTTTATAGATAACATGATCAAAAACACTCAAAACACATGTTTTTGGTAATGTTATTCTCTTTTTCCATAAAGTTTGTTTTGCATGCGTTTTAGCGGTTTGGTATATAAGGGGTTAAAAAACACTTAAAGGGAAATTCTTCGTAAAAGTTGGTTCGTTCTGCTTTTTAGTGTTTTGTTGCATATCACGCTGAAAAACACTCAAAAGACACTTTTCTGGTAATGTCATTTTTTTTCCCAAATGATGCTAGTTTCGCATGTAATTTGGCATTTTCGTAACCAAGAATGTGAAAAAACACTCAAAATACACAATTTGGTAAAGTAGTTCGGTTTATCGATTAAAAGCGTTATTCATGCATTTATTCATTTTGGTATTTATGTCTATATACACGAGTTTTTGCGGTTTTTGCCTTGTGGTTCTTTTAAAACTAAAAAAAAAAACACTCATTATACAAGTTTCTCGTAATGTTCTTTTGTTTCCTAACATTTTTGCATTTTTTGTAGGTAACAAGCTCAAAAACACTCAAAATATATCTTTTTGGTAATGTTATTCTATTTCTTCATATTGGTAGGTTTGCATCCGTTTTAGCGTTTTTCTACGTAAATCTTTTAAAAGACACGTTTTCAGTAATTTTGTTTTGGATTTCCATATAGAGTGACTTTGAAATTATTTATCGTTATGGTGCCTAACATGCAGAAAACACTCAAAAGACAGGTTTCTTGTAAAGTCGTTAAATTTGATCAGATAGGTGGCTTTGCATACAGTTTATGGTTTGGAACATAACTCCGTAAAAAAAAGGTAAAATTTTTTCCACTTAATTTCCCTGAATTTTGGCAGAATTTTGGCATCTTGGTACCTATGAACATCAATAACAAAAAAATAAAAATGATATTTTTTTATTTATTTATTTTTTCTCTATAAAGATTGTTATTTGTACGTTTTAACGTTTTGGTATTTAAGGAACTTAAAAACATTCATAATACACATTTCTCGTAAAGTCCTTTCGTTTCCCAAATATAGGGATCTTTGCATGTATTTAAGCGTTTTTATAGGTAACATGATAAAAAAAAACACTCAAAACACTTGTTTTTGGTAATGTTATTCTGCTTCTCCATAAAGGAGTGTTTTGCATGCGTTTTAGCGATTTGGTATGTAAGGAGCTGAAAAACACTTCAAGGCAAGTTCTTGGGAAAAGTTGGTTTTATTCCAATATAACATGATTGCCCTGATTTTTAGTGCATTATTGCCTAACACGCTCAAAAACACTCAAAAGACGCTTCTGGTAATGTCAGTTTTTTTTTTCACACATAAAGCTAGTTTCGCATGCTATTTAGGGTTTTGCGAAGAATGTGAAAAAAAAACACTCAAAATACACGCATTTGGTAATGTTGTTCTGTTTCTCAATTATGATTGTTATTCATGAGTTTCAGCATATTCGTATCTAAGAAACTTCTTTATATACACGAGTTTTTGCGTTTTTTGCCTTGTGGTTCCTGTGAACCACAAGTTCTTTTGCCAGAAAATAATAAGACACTCATGTTTCTCGTAATGTCCTTTTCTTTCCCAATAGGGAGTGCTTTGCATCCATTTTCGCGTTTTTTGTAGGTAACAAGCTCAAAAACACTCAAAATATACGTTTTTGGTAATGTTATTCTATTTCTTCAGAAACAAGTCCTTTCACTGTTTATGAGCATGTTAGGTACCAAGAAGCTAAAAACCAAGGAAAGCACCCTATAGGAGAAAACAAAAGATTACAAAAACTTTTCTTTTCTGTGCTTATGAGCTACTTACATACAAAAACACTTAAACACATCCAAAACGCCTTTTTTCTTAACTGAATAACATTACCAAAAAAGCGTATATTTTCAATGTTTTGAGTTTGTTACGCAAAAAAAAAAAAAAAGTAACCTAAGACATTATGAGAAACTTATATAAAGAGCGTTTTTGAGCTTCTCAGGTACCAAAACGCGAAAATGCATAAATAATACTCTCTTTAGAGAAACACAACAATATTAGATACCAAAACGCTAAAAAGCAACGAAAGCTCCCTATTTGGAAAAACAAAACATTACCAAAAGCGTGTCTTTTGAAAGTTTTTACAGCTACTTACGTACCAAAACGCTAAAATGCATGCAAAGCACATTTTATGGAGAAACAGAATAACATTACCAGAAACGTGTATTTTGAGTTTTTTTTTTATCTCACGTATAAAAAAAAACAAAAATGCATGCAAAGTATCCTATATGGCGATACGAAAAGAAATAAAAAGACACTTCATTTATCAGTGTTTTTGAGATTCTTAGGTAGCAAAATGCACAAACGCATGTATAACATTATATATGAAGAAACAGAAGAACATTACCGAAAACGTATATGTTGAGTGTTTTTTCACATTGTTACGTAACAAAAACGCCAAAATGCATGGAAATCACCCAATATGGATAAAATAAAGGACATTACGAGAAAGATGCCATTAGTGTTTTTGAGCGTCTTAGGTACCAAACGCAAAAACTATTTAGTACCACTGTATATGGAGAAACAGAACATTACCAAAAACGTTTATTTTGTGTTTTTCACAATTTTATATACAAAAACGTCAAAATGACTCCAGAGCACCATCTATGGGGAGATGAAACGATATTTCCAGAAATATGTCTTTTGAGTGTCGATTATTATTGTTAGGTACCAAAGTTATAAAAAGCATGGAAAGCTACCTATATGAAAGAACAAGTCAACCAAAAATTTATCTTTTGGGTATTTTCAGCTACTTACGTACCATAACGCTGAGATGTATGCAAAACACCCTTTACGAGACTTTACGAGAAACCTGTGTTGTGAGTGATTTCAGCATGTTAGTCACCAAAACAATAAATAATATGGAAGTCATTCTATGTGGAATCCAAAACAAAATTACTGAAAACGTGTCTTTTCCGTGTTTTACGTAGAAAAACGCTAAAACGGATGCAAAATAACCAAAATGAAAAAAATAGAATAACATTACCAAAAAGTTACATTTTGAGTGTTTTTGAGCTCTTTACTTACAAAAAAAAAACGCGAAAATGGATGCAATGCTCTCTATATTGGTTAACAAATGGACATTACGAGAAATGTGTATAATGAGTGTTTTATAGATTCTCAAGAACCACAAGGCAAAAAACGCAAAAACTCGTATATATGGAGATACCAAAATGCTGAAACTCCTGAATAACACTCTTAATTGAGAAACAGAACAAGCTTACTAAATGCGTGTATTTTGAGTGTTTTTCACATTCTTAGTTACCAAAACCCCAAATTGCATGCGAAACTAGCTTTATGTGGGGAAAAAAGTGACATTACCAGAATAGTGTCTTTTCAGTGTTTTTGAGCGTGTTAGGCAATAAAGCACTAAAAAGGAGAGCAATCATATTACATGGGAATAAAACCAACTTTTACCAAGAACTTGCCTTTAAGTGTTTTGAGCTAAAACGCATGCAAAACACCCCTTATGGAGAAACAGAATAACATTACCAAAAACATGTATTTTGAGTGTTTTTTATTATGTTACCTATAAAAACTCTAATTAAATACATGCAAAGAACCTTATGTTTGGGAAACGAAAGAACATTTTGAGAAACGTGTATTATGAGTGTTTTTAATTTTTTTTTAAGTACCAAAAAGCTAAAACCCAAAAATAACATTCTTTAGAGAGAAAAAAAAAAAATGAAAAAATTGGATTTTTTTTTGTTATTTATCTTCATAAGTACCGAGATGCCAAAATTGTGGCAAAATTCAGGAAAATTATGTGAGAAAAGAATATTATAAAAAAAAGTTAATTTTAGCTTTTTTTTTGGACTGTTATGTACCAAACCCTAAAGTGCATGCAAAGCCACCTATATTGGGAAATTAAACGACTTTACCAGAAACCTGTCTTTTGAGCGTTTTTTTAGCATGTTAGGCACCAAAAAGTCACTCAAAATGGGAATCCATCACAAAATTACTGAAAAAGTGTCTTTTCAGTGTTTTACGTAGAAAAACGCTAAAACGGACGCAAACCAACGAATATGAAGAAATAAAATAATATTACCAAAAGGTATATTATGAATGTTTTTGAGCTTCTTACCTACAAAAAAAGCGAAAACGGATAGAAAGCACTCTATATTGGGATACAAGAGGACATTACGAGAAACGTGTATAATAAGTGTTTTATAGTTTCACAAGAATCACAAGGCAAAAAACGCACAAACTCGTGTATATAAAGAATTTTCTTAGATACCAAAATGCTGAAATTCAGGAATAACGCTCTTAATTAAGAATACAGAACAACCTTACAAAATGAGTGTATTTTGAATGCTTTTCACATTCTTAGTTACCAAAACTCCAAATTGCATGCAAAACTAGCTTTATGTTGGAAAAAAATGACATTGCCAGAAAAATGTCTTTTGAGTGTTTTTGAGCGTGATAGGCAATAAAGCACTAAAAAGCAGGGAAATCACATGACATGGGAATAAAACCAACTTTTACCAAGAACTTGCCTTTAAGTGTTTCTGAGCTCCTTACTTATCAAAACGCTAAAACGCATGCAGAACACCCTTTATGGAGAAACAGAATAACATTACCAAAAACATGTATTTTGAGTGTTTTTGATCATGTTACCTATAAAAAAGCTTAAATATATGCAAAGAACCCTATGTTTGGAAAATGAAAGGACGTTACGAGAAACGTGTATTATGAGATTTTTTTTAAGTTCGTTAAGTATGAAAAAGCTAAAACCCACAAATAACACTCTTTATAGAGTGTTTTCGTACCTAACAATGTGAAAAACACTCAAAAATTTTTGGTAATTTTGTTCTTATCTCCATATAGAGTGCTCTTCAATGCGTCAAATAGGTCTTGGTACCTAAGAAATAAAAAACAAAAACACTCATTATAAAAGTTTTTTCTAATGTCTTTTCGTTTCCACATGCAAAGTGTGTTTTGCATACATCTCAGCGTTATGGTACGTAAGTAGCTGAAAATACCTAAAAGAAAAATTTTTGGTTGTCTTGTTCTTTCATATAGGTAGCTTTCAATGTTTTCTTTTTTATAACTTTGGTACCTAACACGTTCATCAACACTCAAAAGACATGTTTCTGGAAATGTCGTTTCATTTCCCCATAGATGGTGCTCTGGAGGCATTTTGACGTTTTGGTACATAAAATTGTGAAAAACACTCAAAATAAACGATTTTGGTAATGTTCTGTACCATTTACATTTATTTAGTACCATATACAGTGGTACTAAATAGTTTTTGCGTTTGGTACCTAAGACGCTCAAAGACACTAATAATACATCTTTCTCGTAATGTCCATTATTTTATCCATATTGGGTGATTTCCATGCATTTTGGTGTTTTTGTTACGTAACAATGTGAAAAATACTCAAAATATACGTTTTCGGTAATGTTCTTCTGTTTCTTCATATATAATGTTATACATGCGTTTGTGCATTTTGCTACCTAAGAATCTCAAAACACTGATAAATGAAGTGTGTTTTCATTTCTTTTCGTATCGCCATTTAGGATACTTTACATGCATTTTTGCTTTTTTTTATACGTAAGATAAAAAAAAAAACTCAAAATACACGTTTCTGGTAATGTTATTCTGTTTCTCCATAAAATGTGCTTTGCATGCATTTTAGCGTTTTGGTACGTAACTAGCTATAAAAGCTCTGAAAAGACACGCTTTTGGTAATGTTTTGCTTTTCCAAATAGAGAGTTTTCGTTGCTTTTTAGCGTGTTGGTATCTAATATTGTTGTGTTTCTCCAAAGAGAGTATTATTTATGCATTTTCGCGTTTTGGTACCTGAGAAGCTCAAAAACGCTCTTAATATAAGTTTCTCATAATGCCTTTGGTTACTTTTTATGTTTTTTTTTCTTTTTGGGTTAAGAAGCTCAAAACATTGAAAAGATACTTTTTTTGGTAATGTTATTAATTTTTTTTTTTTTTTAAAGGCGTTTTGGATGCGTTTAAGTGTTTTTGTATGTAAGTAGCTCATAAGCACTGAAATGAAAAGTTTTTCTAATCTTTTGTTTTCTCCTATAGGGTGCTTTCCTTGGTTTTTAGCTTCTTTATACATAACACGCTCATAAACACTGAAAGGACATGTTTCTGGAAATGTTTCCTTTCCCCATATAGTATGCTTTGCATGCATTTTCGCGTTGCGGTACCTAATAACGTGAAAAAAGCCTTAAAACACAAGTTTTGGTTAATCTTGTTCCGTTTCTCCATATAGAGTATTATTCATACGTTTTAGTGTTCTGGTACCTATGAAGCTCAATACTACTCAAAATATACGTTTCTTTTAATGTATTCTTTTCCCCTTTTAGGGTTATTTGCATGTATTTTATCGTTTTTGTACGTAACAGGCGCAAAATTTCTCAAAATGCATGTTTTTGGTAAATCTGTTGAGTTTCTCCATAAAGTGTGTTTTCCAACCGTTTTAGAGGTTTGGTACGTAAGTAGCTCAAAACAATGTTTTCCCATTTACGGTACTTTCCATGCTTTTTAAGAGCTTTTTGTGCCTAACACACTCATAAACTCTCAAAAGACATGTTTTTGGAAATGTCGTTTATTTTGCCCATATCGGGTGCTTTGCATGCATTTTGGCGTTTTGATACCTACCAACACTAAATACACGTTTTCTCCATACAGAATGCAAATCATACGTTTTATTGTTTTGGTACCTAATAAGCTAAAAAAAAAAAAAATCTCATACTACTGGTTTCTCTTAATGTCTTTTCGTTTTCTTATATAGGGCACTTTATATGCATTTTGACGCTTTTGTACATAACAAGCTCAAAAATCGCTGAAAATGCTCGTTTTTGGTAATGTTTTATGTTTCTGCAGGAAGGGTGTTTTGCATGTTTTATCGTTTTGGTACATTATAAATTTAAAAACTTCCAAACACGTGAAAAGTCACTTTGTTGGTTATTTCTTTTTCCCTTCCAACATAGTGCTCTTTTCATACTTCTTAGTGTTTTGGTGCCTAACACGTAGAAACACTCTCAAAACATAGGTTTCTTGTAATGTCGTTTTGTGTCGTCTTTTAGAGGTCTTTGCATGTATTTTTGCGCTTTGGTACCTAATAATATGAAAACCACTCAAAATACATATTTTCATTCGTGTTGTTTTGTTTCTCCATATAGAATACTATTAAGGTGCCTTTGTGTTTGGTACCTAAAAAGCTGAAAAGCTCTCATAATACACGTTTCTCGAAATGTCTTCGTTTCCCGGCATAGGGAACTTTGCATACATTTCGGCGTTATTCTACTTACATAATTCAAAAACACTGAAAATATATATATATATTTTGTATTGTTATTTTGTTTCTCCGTAAAGCGTGTTTTGCGTCTGTTCAAGCGTTTTGATATAGAAGTAGCTCAAAAACACTAAAAAAAAATACTATTTTTTTTTGTAATTTTGTTTTGTATTCCCATATAGGAAGGATGCCTTCCATTTTTTTATTTTTTTAGAGTTTTTGGTGCCTAATACGCTCATAAACACTCAAAATTCACGTTTCTGGAAATTTCGTTTCGTTTCTCCCATAGATTGAACTTTGCATGAATTTCGACGTTTTGGTACATAACATTGTGAAAACAAACAAAATACACGTTTTTAGTAATGTTGCTCTGTTACTCCATATAGAGTGGTATTCATGCATTTTCGTATTTTTCAACCTAATAAGGTGTAAAACACTTATAATATACGTTTCTCGTAATGTCTTTTCGTTTCCCCATATTGGGAACTTTACATGAATTTTGAATTTTTTTACGTAATTATCTTAAAACATTAAAAATACACGTTTTGCTGTTTCTCCATAAAAGGTATTTTGCATGCACCTTTGCGTTTTAGCATGTAAGTAGCTCAAAACAATGAAAAGACTTTTTTGTAATGTTTTGTTTTCCCATGTATGGTTCTTTCCTTGCTTTTTAGCATTTTGGTACCTAATACGCTTACAAACACTGAAAAAACACGTTTCTAGAAGTGTCGTATTTTCCCTCATATATAATGCTTTGCATGCATTTTAGCGTTTTTGTTTCTCCATATAGAGTGCTATTCACTCGCTTTAGCGTTTTGGTACCTAATAAGTTGAAAACACTCATACTGCACGTTTCTCGTAATGTACTTTCGTATCCATATATAGTGCACTTTGCATGCATTTTGGCACTTTTGTACGTGACAAGCTTAAGAAATAAAATGAAATACTACTTTCTGGTAAGGTTATTTGTTTTTTCCATGAAGGGTATTTTGCAAGCATTTCAGCGTTTTTGTACGTAAGTAGCTGAAAAATACCCCCAAAAATACGTTTTTTGGGGAATGTTGTTTTTTCCTTTTCCAGTATAGGGAAGTTTTCATGCTTTTTACTGTTTTGTGGTTAACAAGTTCATATACACATATACATGGAAAATAAAAGCTACTTTGCCAAAAACGTGTCTTTTGAGTTTTTTTTTCAGCTTCTTACGTACCAAGAAGGTAAAATGCATGAAAAACACCCTTTATAGAAAAACAGAATAATAAAAAAAAAAAAAAACATCATTTGAGAGTTTTTGACCTTGTTAGGAAGAAAAACGCCATAATATATGCAAAGTATTCTATATGAAGAAAGAAAAGTCATTATGAGAAACGTGTATTATGAGTAAATTTGAGCTTCTTAGGTAGCAAAATGTGAAAACGCATGAATAGCACTCTGTATGGATAAACATAACAACATTACCAAAAACGTGTATTTTGAGTGTTATTTTTCATATTGTTAGGTGCCAAAACGCCAAAATGTATTGAAGCCAACTAACTAACAAACGAAACTAAATTTAATGAGTGTCTTTTGAATGTTTATGAATCTGCTATGTACCAGTATGCTAAAAAAAGCATGGAAAGATCACCATATGGGAATAAAAAACATTATCAAAAACATGTCTTCAATCTTTTTGAGCTTCTTACGTACCAAAACGCTAATACGTTTGCAAAACACTTTTTTATGGAGAAACAGATTAATATGAGCTTGTTACATAGAAAACGCAAAAATGCATGCAAAGTAACCTTTATGAGGAAATGAAACGATTTTTCCAGAAACGTGTCTTTGGAGTGTTTAGACACTAAATCGATATAAAGCTTGGAAATCACTTGATTTGAACAACAAAACAACACTAAGGAAAACGTGTCTTTTAAGAGTTTTTGAGCTTATTACATACCAAAAACCTAAGCCGCATTAAAAAAAAAAAAAAAAAAAAAAATCGTCATCGAGAAACATAATAACATTTTCAAAAACTTGTAATTGGAGTGTATTTCTCATTGTTAAGTACACATGCAAAGCATGGGAAAGGAGACTAGTTTTCTAGAAAGGTGTCTTTTGAGTGTTTATCAGTGTTCTAGCTCCAAAACGATGAAAAGCATGGAAATCACACTGTAATGGAAAACAAAACATCAACAAAAATGTCTCTTTTCAGTATTTTTGAGCAACTTAGGTATCAGAACGCTAAAACGCATGCAAAACACCCTTGATGGAGAAACAGAATAACATTACCAAAAACAAGTTTTTTTTTATTGTTTTTGAGGCTGTTACGTGAAAAACGTCAAAATACATTCCAAGTATCCTATTTGGTTAAATGGATAAAAAATATTACGAGAAAGGTGTTTTTTTTTTTTTACTTCTTAGGTAACAAACCGCTAAAAGGCATCCATTTTCGCGTTTTTTGTAAGTAAAAAGCTCAAAAACATTCAAAATATAATTTTTGGTAATCTTATTCTATTTCTACATGTTGGTTGGTTTGCATCCGTTTTAGCGTTTTTCTACGTAAAACACGGAAAAGACGTGTTTTCAGTAATTTTGTTTTGGATTCTCATATAGAATGACTTCCTTATTATTTATTGTTTTGGTGACTAACATGCTGAACAACACTCAAAACATAGGTTTCTAGTAAAGTCGTTTAATTTCCTCATATAGTTGGTTTTCCATGCACTTTAAGGTTTGGTACAAAACAGTCCGAAAAAAAAGCTAAAATTAACTTTTTTGATAATGTTCTTTTTTCACATAATTTCACTGAATTTTGCCAGAATTTTGGCATCTCGGTACCTATGAAGAATACCCCCCCCAAAAAAAAATCCTATTTTTTTTATTTTTTTTTCTTTATAAAGAGGTTTTAGCTTTTTGGTACTTATGGAACTTAAAAACACTCATAATACACGTTTCTCGTAATTTCCATTCGTTTCACAGACATAGGGTTCTTTGCATGTATTTAAGCGTTTTTAGAGATAACATGATCAAAAACATTCAAAATACATGTTTTTGGTAATGTTAATCTGTTTCTCCATAAAGGGTGTTTTGCATGCGTTTTAGCGATTTGGTATATAAAAAGCTCAAAAACACTTAAAGGCAAGTTCTTGGTAAAAGTTGGTTTTATTCCCATGTAATATGATTGCCCTTTATTGCCTAACACGCTCAAAAACACT
The DNA here is from genome assembly GCF_035594125.1 of Scylla paramamosain. Taxonomy (NCBI): domain Eukaryota; kingdom Metazoa; phylum Arthropoda; class Malacostraca; order Decapoda; family Portunidae; genus Scylla; species Scylla paramamosain. Next base: position 17,929 of record NW_026973726.1, read on the forward strand.
CAAAAGACACTTTTCTCGTAATGTCATTTCTTTCCCACATAAAGCTAGTTTCGCATGCAATTTGGGGTTCTGGTGAAAAACACTAAAAATACACCCATTTGGTAAGGTTGTTCTGTTTCTGAATTCAGAGTGTTATTCATGAGTTTCAGCATTTTGGTATCTAAGAAACTTCTCCACATACACGAGTTTTTGCGTTTTTAGCCTTGTGGTTCTTGTGAAACTATAAAATACTCATTATACACGTTTCTCGTAATCTCCTTTTGTTTCCAAATATAGAGTGGATTGCATGCATTTTCGCGTTTTTTGTAGGTAACAAGCTCAAAAATACTCAAAATATACCTTTTTGGTAATGTTATTCTATATATATATATATATATATATATATATATATATATATATATATATATATATATATATATATATATATATATATATATATATATATATATATATATATATATATATATATATATATATATATATATATATATATATATATATATATATATATATATATATATATATATATATATATATATATAATGTCCTTTTGTTTCCCAATATAGAGAGATTTGCATCCATTTTCGCTCAAAAACACAAAAAATACCTTTTTGGTAATATTATTCTATTTCATGATATTGGTTGATTTGCATTCTTTTTAGCGTTTTTCTACGTAAAACACTGAAAAGACACGTTTTCAGTAAATTTGTTTTGGATTCCCATACAGAGTGATTTCCATATTATTTATTGTTTTGGTGCCTAACATACTGAAAAAAAGGCAAAAGACAGGTTTCAGGTAAAGTCGTTTAATTTCCAAATATAGGTGCCTCTACATGCACTTTAGGGTTTGGTACATAACAGTCCGAAAAAAAAGCTAAAATTAACCTCTTTCATAATATACTTTTTTCACGTAATTTTCCTGAATTTCGCCAGAATTTTGGCATCTCAGTGCCTATGAAGATCAATAAAAAAATGCTATTTTTTATTTATTTTTATTTATTTTTTCTCTATAAAGAGTGTTATTTGTGGGTTTCAGCTTTTTGGTACTTAAGGAACTTACAAACGCTTATAATACACATTCCTCGTAATGTCCTTCCATTCCCAAATATAGGGTTCTTTACATGTATTTAAGTATTTTTATTGGTAACAAGCTCAAAAACACTCTAAATACATGTTTTTGAAAAAGTTATTCTGTTTTTCCATAAAGGGTGTTTTGCATGGGTTTTAGCGTTTTGGTATGTAACGAGCTCAAAAAAAAATAAAGGCAAGTTCTTGGTAAAAGTTGGTTATATTCCCACGTAATGTGATTGCCCTGCTTTTTAGTGCTAAAAAAGACACTTTTCTAGTAATTTCATTTTTTTTTCCACAGTTTCGCATGTAATTTGGGGTTCAACCATTAAGAATGTGAAAAAAAACACTCAAAATACACTCATTTCCTAAAATTGTTCAGTTTCTCAATTAAGAGTGTTATTCATGAGTTTCAGCATTTTGGTATCTAAGAAACTTCTCCATATATACGAGTTTTGCGTTTTTTGCCTTATGGTTCTTGAAAACTATTAATACATTCATTATACAATTTTCTTGTAATATCCTTTTCTTTGCCAATATAGACTGCTTTGCATTCATATTTGCGTTTTTTGTAGGTAACAAGCTCAAAAACACTCAACTTTTTTGTAATGTTATTCTATTTCTTCATATTGGTTGGTTTGCATCCGTTTTAGCGTTCTACGCTAAAACTGAAAAGACACGTTTTCAGTAATACTGTTGAAATTGCTGAAAACACCCAAAGACATGTTTCTTGTAAAGTCATGTAATTTCCCCATATAGGTGGGTTTGCATGCACATCGTACATAACTCCGGAAAAAGCTAAAATTATTTTTTTTCTTTTTTTTTCACATAATTTCCCTGAAATTTCTCAGAATTTTGGCATCTCGTTACCTATGAAGATGAATAACAAAAAAAAATGTATTTTTTTTATTATTTTTTTCTCTATAAAGAGTGTTTTTTGTGGGTTTTAGATTTTTGGTACTTAAGGAACTTAAAAATACTCATAATACACGATTTTCGTAATGTCCTTTCGTTTCCCAAACATAGGGTTCTTTGCATGTATTTAAGCGATTTTATAGGTAACATGATCAAAAACACTCAAAATACATGTTTTTGGTAATGTTATTCTGTTTTTCCATAAACGTTGTTTTGCATGCGTTTAGCGTTTTGGTATGTAAGGAGATAAAAAAAACACTTAGAGGCAAGTTCTTCGTAAAATTTGGTTTTATTGCAATGTAATGTGATTGTTCTGCTTTTTAGTGTTTTTTTTTTTTTGCATATAACGCTCAAAAACACTCAAAAGACACTTTTCTGGTAATGTCATTTTTTTCCCACATAAAGCTAGTTTCGCATGTAATTTGGGATTTTCGTAACTAAGAATGTGAAAACACTCAAAATACACACATTTGGTAAGGTAGTTCTGTTTTTTAATTAAAAGTGTTATTCATGAGTTTTAGCGTTTTGGTATGTAAGAAACTTCTCTATATACACGAGTTTTTGCGTTTTTTGCCTTGTGGTTCTTGTGAAACTATAAAACACTCATTATACACGTTTCTCGTAATGTCCTTTTGCTTCCCAATATAGAGTGCTTTCCATCTTTTTCCGCGTTTTTTGTAGGTAAAAAGCTCAAAAACACTTTTTGGTAATGTTATTCTATTTCTTCATATTTGTTGGTTTGCATCCGTTTTAGCGTTTTTCTACGTAAAACACTGAAAAGTCACGTTTTCAGTAATTTTGTTTTGGATTCACATATTGACTGACTTCCATATTATTTATCGTTTTGGTGCCTAACATGCTGAAAAACACTGAAAAGACAGGTTTCTGGTAAAGTCGTTTAACTTCCTTATATAGGTAGCATGCACTTTAGAGTTTGGTACATAAAAATCCGAAAAAAAGAGCTATAATTAACTTTTTTGATAATGTTCATTTTTCCACATAAATTCCCTGAATTTTGGCAGAATTTTGGCATCTTGGTACCTATGAAAATTAATATAAGAAAAAACTATTTTTTTATTTATTTATTTTTTCTCTATAAAGAGTGTTATTTGTGGGTTTTAACGTTTTGGTACTTAAGGAACTCAAAAACGGTCCTAATACACGTTTCTCGTGATGTCCTTTCGTTTCCCAAACATAGGGTTCTTTGCATGTATTTAAGCGTTTTTATAGGTAACATGATCAAAAGCACTTCAAACACATGTTTTTAGTAATGTTATTCTGCTTCTCCATTAAGGAGTTTTTTTGCATGCGTTTTAGCCTTTTCGTTTGTAAGGAGGTCAAAAACACTTAAAGGCAAGTTCTTGGTAAAAGTTGGTTTTATCCCCATGTAATGTGATTGCCCTTTTTTTGTGTTTTATTGCCTAAAACGCTCAAAAACACTCAAAAGACACTTCTGGTAATGTCATTTTTTTTCCAACATAGTTTCGCGTGCTATTTGGGGTTTTGCTAACTAAGAATGTGAAAAACACTCAAAATTCACGCATTTGGTAAGGTTGTTCTGTTTCTCAATTAATATTCTTATTCATGATTTTCAGCATTTTAGTATCTAAAAAACTTCTTTACATACAAGAGTTTTTGCGTTTTTTGCCTTGTAGTTGTTGTGAACTATAAAACATTCATTATGCACTTTTCTCGCAATGTCCTTTTGTTTCCTAATATAAATTGCTTTTTTTTTTTTATCAATTTTCGCGTTTTTTTGTAGGTAACAAGCTCAAAAACACTCAAAATCTACCTTCTTATTGGTTGGTTTGCATCCTATTGTGAACCAATAAAGGAGTGCTTTGCATCCATTTTCGCGTTTTTTGTAGGTAACTAGCTCAAAAACACTCAAAATGTACCTTTTTGGTAATGCTATTTTATTTCTTCTTATTGGTTGGTTTGCATTCATTTAAGCGTTTTTCTACGTAAAACACCGAAAACACACGTTTTCAGTAATTTTGTTTTAGATTCCCATATAGAGTGAGTTGCATGTTATTTACCGTTATGGTGCCTAACAAGCTGAAAAACACTCATAAGACAGTTTTCTGGCAAAGACGTTTAATTTCCCCATATAGGTGGCTCTGCATGCACTTTAGTGTTTGGTACATAACAGTACGTAAAAAAAAGCTAAAATTAACTTTTTTGATAATTGACTCATAATTTCCCGAATTTTGCCCAAATTTTGGCAAAAACATTCAAAATGTATGTTTTTAGTAATGTTATTCTCTTTCTCCATAAAGAGTGTTTTGCATGCATTTGAGCGTTTTGGTATATAAGGAGCTCAAAACACTTAAAGGCAAGTTCTTCGTAAAAATTGACTTTATTGCCATGTAAAATGATTCCCCTGCTTTTTACTTCTTTATTCCCTATCACGCTCAAAAACACTCAATAGACACTTTTCTGGTAAAGTCATTTTTTTCCCACATAAAGCTGGTTTCGCATGCAATTTGGGATTTTGGTAACTAAGAATGTGAAAAAAAAACTCAAAATACACGCATTGGGTAAAGTTGTTCTGTTTCTCAATTAAGAGTGTTATTCATGAGTTTCAGCATTTTGGTATCTAGGAAACTTCTCCATATACACGAGTTTTTCCTTTTTTTGCCTTGTGGTTCTTTTGAACTATAAAACATTCATTATGCAGTTTTCTCGCAATGTCCTTTTGTTTCCTAATATAAATTGCTTTTTTATCAATTTTCGCGTTTTTTTTTTGTTGGTAACAAGCTCAAAAACACTCAAAATATACCTTTTTAGTAATGTTTTTCTACTTCATGATATTGGTTGGTTTGCATCCGTTTTAGCGTTTTTCTACGTAAAACAATGAGAAGACACGTTTTCAGTAATTTTGTTTTGGTTTGACATATAGAGTGAGTTCCTTATTATTGATCGTTTTGGTGCCTAACATGCTGAAAAACACTCAAAACACAGATTTCTGGTAAGGTCGTTTAATTTCCTCATATAGGAGGCTTTGCATGCACTTTAGTGTTTGGTACATAACAGTCCGAAAAAAAGCTAATATCAACTTTTTTGATAATATTCTCTTATCATATATTTGCCCTAATTTTGCCCAGAATTTTGGCATCTCGGTACCTATGAAGGTGAATAAAAAAAAAAAGTCCTTTTATTTATTTTTTTATTTCTATTTTTTTTTCTAAATAACGAGTGTTATTTGTAAGTTTTAGCTTTTTGGTAGTTAAGGAACTTAAAAACACTCATAATACACGTTTCTCTTAATGTCCTTACGTTTCCCAAACATAAGGTTCTTTGCATGTATTTAAGCGTTTTTATAGATAACATTATCAAAAACACTCAAAATACATGTTTTTGGTAATGTTATTCTGTTTCTCCTTAAAGTTTGTTTTCCATGCGTTTTAGCGGTTTGTTATGTGAGGAGCTCAAAAACACATATTGGCAAGTTCTTGTATGTGAGTTTTAGCTTTTTGGTACTTAAGGAACTTAAAAACACTCATAATACACGATTTTCGTAATGTCCTTTTCTTATACAAACATAGGGTTCTTTACATGTATTTAACCGTTTTTATAGGTAACATGATCAAAAAACACTCAAAATACATATTTTTGGTAATGTTTTTCTGTTTCTCCATAAAGGGTGTTCTACATGCGTTTTAAAGTTTTTGTCAGGAGGTTTGGTACATAACAGTCCGAAAAAAAAAAGCTAAAATTAACTTTCTTGATAATATTCTTTTATCATATAATTGCCCTGAATTTTTACCAGAATTTTGGCATCTCGGTACCTATGAAGATAAAAAAAAAATAAAAAATATTTTTTTATTTATTTATTATTTTTTTCTCAATGAAGAGTGTTATTTGTTGGATTTACCTTTTTGGTACTTAAGGAACTTAAAAAACACTCATAATACACGTTTCTCGTAATGTCCTTTCGTTTCCCAAACAAAAGGTTCTTTGCATGTATTTAAGCCTTTTTATAGATAACATGATCAAAAACACTCAAAATACAAGGTTTTGGTAATGTTATTCTGTTTCTCCATAAAGTGTGTTTTGCATGCGTTTTAGCAGTTTTGTATATAAGGAGCTCAAAAACACTTATGGGAAGTTCTTGGTAAAAAATGGTTTTATTCCAATGTAATGTGATTGCCCTGCTTTTGAGTGGTTTATTACCTATCACGCTGAAAAACACTCAAAAGACACTTTTCTGTTAATTTTCTTTTTCCCACAAAACAATTTTCGCATGTAATTTGGGGTTTTTGGTAACTAAGAATGTGAAAAGCACTCAAAATCCACGCATTTATTAAGGTTGTTCTGTTTCTGAATTAAGAGTGTTATTCATCAGTTTCAGCATTTTGGTATCTAGGAAATCTCTCCATATACACGCGTTTTTGCGTTGTTTGCTTTGTGGTTCTTTTGAACTATAAAATACTCATTATACACTTTTCTTCCAATGTCCTTTTGTTTCCCAATATAGTGTGCTTTGCATCAATTTTCGCGTTTTTGTAGGTAAAGAGCTCAAAAACACTCAAAATATACCTTTTTGGTAACGTTTTTCTATTTCTTGATATTGGTTGGTTTGCATCCGTTTTAACGTTTTTCTACGTAAAACACTGAGAAGACACGTTTTCAGTAACTTTGTTTTGGATTCCCATATAGAGTGAGTTCCTTATTATTTATCGTTTCGGTGCGTAACATGCTAAAAAACACACAAAACACAGATCTCTGGTAAGGTCGTTTAATTTCCTCATATTGGAGGCTTCGCATGCACTTTAGGGTTTGGTACATAGGTCCGAAAAAAAAAAAGCTGAAATTAACTTTTTGGATAATATTCTTTTATCACATAATTACCCTGAATTTTCCCAGAATTTTGGCATCTTGGTACCTATGAAAATTAATAACCAAAAAAAAAAAAAAACTATATTCTTTTTTTATTTTATTTTTCTAAATAAAGAGTGTTATTTGTGGGTTTTAGCTTTTTGGTACTTAAGGAACTTATAAAAACACTCATAATACACGTTTCTCGTAATGTCCTTTTGTTTCCCAAACATAATATTCTTTGCATGTACTTAAGCGTTTTTATAGATAACATGATCAAAAACACTCAAAATACATGTTATTGGTAATGTTATTCTGTTTCTCCATAAAGTTTGCTTTGCATGCGTTTTAGCGGTTTCTTATATAAGGGGATAAAAAACACTTCAAGGCAAATTCTTCGTAAAATTTGGTTTTATTCCCATGTAATGTGATTGTTCTGCTTTTTAGTGATTTGGTGCATATCACGCTGAAAAACACTCAAAAGACACTTTTCTGGTAATGTCATTTTTTTCCCACATGAAGCTAGTTTTACATGCAATTTGGCATTTTCGTAACTAAGAATGTGAAAAACAATCAAAATACACAATTTGGTAAGGTAGTTCTGTTTTTTGGATTAAAAGTGTTATTCAAGCATTTCCTCATTTTGTTATATAAAAATTTCTCTATATACACGAGTTTTTGCGTTTATTGCCTTGTGGTTCTTTTAAAACTATAAAACACTCATTATACACGTTTTTCGTAATGTCCTTTTGTTTCCTAATATAGAGTGCTTTACATCCATTTTTGCATTTTTTATAGGTAACAAGCTCAAAAACACTCAAAATATATCTTTTTGGTAATGTTATTCTATTTCTTCATATAGGATGGTTTGTATCTGCTTTAGCGTTTTTCTACGTAAAACACTGAAAAGACATGTTTTTAGTAATTTTCTTTTGGATTCACATATTGACTGACTTCCAAATTATTTATCGTATTGGTGCCTAACATGCTGAAAAACACTGAAAAGACAGGTTTCTGGTAAAGTCGTTTAACTTTCCTAAATAGGTGGCTTTGCATGCATTCTAGGTTTTGGTACATAACAATCCGAAAAACAAGCTATAATTAACTTTCATGATAATGTTCTTTTTTCCACATAAATTCCCTGAATTTTGGCAGAATTTTGGCAATTCGGTACCTATGAAGATGAATAACAAAAAAATTCCCATCTTTTAATTTTTTTATTTATGATTTTTTTTCTAAAAAGTGTTATTTGTGGGTTTTAGCTTTTTGGTACTGAAGGAACTTAAATAAAAAAAACACTCATAATACACGTTTCTCGTAATGTCTTTTCGTTTCCCAAATATAAGGTTCTTTGCATGTATTTAAGCGTTTCTATAAATAACATGATCAAAAACACTCAAAATACATGTTTTTAGTAATGTTTTTCTGTTTCTCCAAAAAGGGTATTTTGCATGCATTTTAGCGTTTCTATATGTAAAGAGCTCAAAAACACTTAAAGGCAAGTTCTTGGTAAAATTTGGTTTTATTCATATGTAATGTGATTGCCCTGGCTTTTAATGCTTTATTGCGTAACACGCTCAAAAATACTGAAAAGACATGCAAAGCCTCCCATATGAGGAAATTAAAGACCTTACCAGAAATCTCTCTTTTAAGTGTTTTTCAGTTTGTTAGGCATCAAAATGATAAATAATAAGGAACTCTCTCTATGTGGGAATCCAGAACAAAATTACTGAAAACGTGTCTTCTCAGTGTTTTACGTAGAAAAACGCTAAAACTGATGCAAACCAACCAATATCAAGAAGCAGAAAAACATTACCAAAAATGTATATTTTGAGTATTTTTGAGCTTGTTACCTACAAAAAAAAACGCAAAAAATTGATACAAAGCACTCTATATTTGGAAACAAAGGGACATTGCGAGAAAAGTGTATAATGAATGTTTTATAGTTTAAAAAAAACAAAAGGCAAAAAACGCAAAAACTCGTGTATATGGAGAAGTTTCCTACATACCAAAATGCTGAAACTCATGAATAACACTCTTAATTGAGAAACAGAACAACCTTACTAAGTGCATGTCAAAAACACTAAAAGGCAAGTTCTTCGTAAAAGTTGGTTTTATTCCCATGTAATGTGATTGCCCTGCTTTTTACTGCTTTATTGCCTAACACGCTCAAAAACACTCAAAGACTCTTTTCTGGTATTGTCATAAAGTTCTCATGAAGCTAGTTTCGCATGGAATTTGGAGTTCTGGTAACTAAGAATGTAAAAAAACACTCAAAATACGAGTACACGCATTTAGTAATGCTGCTCTGTTTCTTGATTAAGAAAGTTATTCATGAGTTTCAGAATTTTGGTATCTTGGAAACTTTTCCGTACAGTCGAGTTTTTGCGTTTTTGCCTTGTGATTCTGGTGAAACTATAAAATACTCATTATACACGTTTCTCGTTATGTTCTTTTTTTTTCCCCTAATATACAGTGCTTTGCATCCATTTTTGCGTTTTTTTTTTTGTAAAAAGCTCAAAAACACACAAAATATACTTTTCTGGTAATATTATTCTATTTTTTCATATTGGATGGTTTGCATCTGTTTTAGCGTTTTTCTACATAAATCTTTTAAAACACACGTTTTCAGTAATTTTGTTTTGGATTTGCAAAAAAACACTCAAAATACACGCATTTGGTAATGTTCTGTTTCTCAATTAAGATTGTTATTCATGAGTTTCAGCATTTGTGTATCGAAGAAACTTCTTTATATACACGAGTTTTTGCGTTTTTTGCCTTGTGGTTCTTGTTAACCACAAGTTCTTTTGCCGGAAAATAATAAGACGGAAAATAATAAGATACACGTTTCTCGTAATGTCCTTTTCTTTCCCAATAGGGAGTGCTTTGCATCTATTTTCCCGTTTTTTTAGGTAAGCTCAAAAAACACTCAAAATATACCTTTTTGGTAATGTTATTCTATTTCTTCATGTTGGTTGGTTTCTATCCGTTTTCGCGTTTTTCTACGTAAAACACCGAAAAGACACGTTTTTAGTTATTTTCTTTTCGATTCCCAAAGAATATTGCCAGAATTTTGGCATCTTAGTACCTATGAAGATGAATAACAAAAAAAATTATTTTATATATTTTTTTTCTCTATAAAGAGTGTTATTTGTGGGTTTTAGCTTTTTTGGTACTTAAGGAACTTAAAAACACTCATAATACACGTTTCTCGTAATGTCTTTTCGTTTCCCAAACATAAGGTTCTTTGAATGTATTTATGCGTTTTTATAAATAACATGATGAAAAACACTCAAAATACATGTTTTTGGTAATGTTTGTCCATAAAAGGTGTTTTGCATGAGTTTTAGCGTTTTGGTATGTAAGGAGTTAAAAAAAAAACACTTAAAGGCAAGTTCTTCGTAAAAGTTTTTTTTTATTCCCATGTAATGTGATTGTTCTGCTTTTTAGTGCTTTGTTGCACATCACGCTCAAAAACACTCAAAAGACACTTTTCTGATAATATCATTTTTTTTCCCACATAAAGCTAGTTTCGCATGTAATTTGGGATTTTCGTAACTAAGAATGTGAAAAACACTCAAAATTCATTCACACATTTGGTAAGGTAGTCCTGTTTCTCAATTAAAAGTGTTATTCATGCATTTCAGCATTTTGGTATGTAAGAAACTTCTCTATATACACGAGTTTTTGCGTTTTTTGCCTTGTGGTTCCTGTGAAACTATAAAACACTCATTATACACGTTTCTCGTAATGTTCTTTTCTTTCCCAATATAGAGTGCTTTCCATCCATTTTAGCATTTTTTGTAGGTAACAAGCTGAAAAACACTCAAAATATATCTATTAGGTAATATTCTATTTCTTATTATTGGTTTGCATCCATTTTAGCGTTTTTCTTCGTAAATCACTGAAAACACACGTTTTCAGTAATATTGTTGAATTTGCTGAAAAACACTCAAAAGACAGATTTCTGGTAAAGTCGTGTAATTTCTCCATATAGGTGGCTTTGCATGCACTTCTGGGTTTGGTACATAATTCCGGAAAAAAGCTAAATTTTTTTTTATAATGTTTTTTTTACATAATTTCGCTGAATTTTGCCTGAATTTTGGCATCTTCATACCTATGTAGATGAATAACAAAAAAAAAATCATTTTTTTTAGTTGTTTATTTTTTCTCTATTTGTGGGTTTCAGTTTTTTGGTACTTAAGGAACTTAAAAACAATCATAATACACGATTTTCGTAATGTCCTTTCGTTTCACAGACATAAGGTTCTTTGCATGTATTTAAGCGTTTTTATAGGTAACATGATCAAAAACACTCAAAATACATGTTTTTGGTAATGTTATTCTGCTTCTCCATAAATGGTGTTTTGCATGCGTTTTAGCGTTTTGGTATGTAAGGAGTTAAAAACACTTAAAGGCAGCTTCTTCGTAGAAGTTGGTTTTATTCCTATATAATATGATTATTCTGCTTTTTAGTGCTTTGTTGCATATCACGCTCAAAAACACTCAAAAGATAATGTCATTTTTTTCCCACATAAAGCTAGTTTTGCATGTAATTTGGGATTTTCGTAACTAAGAATGTGAAAAACAATCAAAATACACACATTTGGTAAGGTAGTTCTGTTTCTCAATTAAAATTGTTATTCATGAGTTTTAGCATTTTGGTATGTAAGAAACTTCTCTATATACATGAGTTTTTGCGTGTTTTGTCTTGTGGTTCTTGTGAAACTATAAAACAGTCATTATACACGTTTCTCTAAATGTCCTTTTGCTTCCCAATATAGAGTGCTTTCCATCCATTTGCGCGTTTTTTGTAGGTAAAAAGCTCAAAAACACTTTTTGGTAATGTTATTCTATTTCTTCATATTTGTTGGATTGCATCCGTTTTAGCGTTTTTGTACGTAAAACACTGAAAAGAAACGTTTTCAGTAATTTTGTTTTGGATTCACATATTGACTAACTTCCATATTATTTATCGTTTTGGTGCCTAACATGCTGAAAAACACTGAAAAGACAGCTTTCTGGTAAAGTCGTTTAAATTTCTTATATTGGTGGCATGCACTTTAGAGTTTGGTACATAAAAATCCGAAAAAGAGCTATAATTATCTTTTTTGATAATGTTCTTTTTTTCCACAAAAATTCCCTGAATTTTGGCAGAATTTTGGCGTCTAGGTACTTATGAAAATCAATATAAGAAAAAAAGCTCTTCTTATTTATTTATTTTTATTTTCTCTATACAGAGTGTTATTTCTGGGTTTTAACGTTTTGGTACTTAAGGAACTTAAAAACGGTTCTAATATACGTTTCTCGTAATGTCCTTTTGTTTCCCAAACATAGGGTTCTTTGCATGTATTTAAGCGTTTTATGTAGGTAACATGATCAAAAACACTTAAAACACATGTTTTTAGTAATGTTATTCTGCATCTCCATAAAGGATTTTTTCCATGCGTTTTAGCGTTTTGGTTTGTAAGGAGGTCTAAAACACTTCAAGGCAAGTTCTTGGTAAAAAGTTGGTTTTATTCTCATGTAATGTGATTGCCCTGTTTTTTTTTTTTTGTGATTTATTGTCTAACACGCTCAAAAACACTCAAAAGACACTTCTGGTAATGTCATTTTTTTTCCAACATAGTTTCGCGTGCTATTTGGGGTTTTGCTAACTATGAATGTGAAAAACACTCAAAATACACGCATTTGGTAAGATTGTTCTGTTTCTCAATTAATATTGTTATTCAAGAGTTTCAGCATTTTGGTATCTAAGAAACTTCTTTACGTACACTAGTTTTTGCGTTTTTTGACTTGTGGTTCTGATGAACCACAAGTTCTTTTGCTCAAAAATAATAAGACACTCATTATACACATTTCTCGTAATGTCTTTTTGTTTCCCAATAGGGAGTGCTTTGCATCCATTTTCGCGTTTTTTGTAGGTAACAAGCTCAAAAACACTCAAAATATACCTTTTTGGTAATGTTTTTTCTATTTCTTGATATTGGTTGGTTTGCACCCATTTTAACATTTTTCTACGTAAAACACTGGGAAGACACGTTTTCAATGATTTTGTTTTGGATTCCCATATAAAGTGAGATCCTTATTATTTATCATTTTTGTGCCTAACATGCTGAAAAACACTCAAAAGACAGATTTCTGGTAAGGTCGTTTAATTTCCTTATATAAAAGGCTTTGCATGCAGTTTAGGGTTTGGTACATAACAGTACGAAAAAAAAAAAGCTAAAATCAACTTTTTTGATAATATTCTCTTATCATATAATTGTCTTGAATTTTCCCAGAATTTTGGCATTTCGGTACCTATGAAGATGAATAACAAAAAAAAAAAAAAAATTCTATTTTTTTATTTTTATATTTATTTTTTTTTTTTTTTTCTCTAAAAAAGAGTGATTTTTAGGTTTTTTGGTACTTAACAAACTTAAAAACACTCATAATATACGTTTCTCGTAATGTTCTTTTGTTTCCCAAACATAAATTTCTTTTCATGTATATAAGCGTTTTTATAGATAACATGATCAAAAACACTCAAAATACATGTTTTTGGTAATTTCATTCTGCTTCTCCATAAAATTTGTTTTGCATGCGTTTTAGCAGTTTAGTATATAAGGAGCTCAAAAACTTCTTGATAAAAATTGGTTTTATTCAAATGTAATGTGATTGCCCTGCTTTTTACTGCTTTACTGGCTTTCATGCTCAAAAACACTTAAAAGACATTTTATTCTGGTAATGTCATTTTTTTCTCACATAAAGCTGGTTTCGCATGCAATTTGGGGTTTTGGTAACTAAGAATGTAAAAAGCTCTCAAAATACACGCATTTAGTAAGGTTGTTCTGTTTCTCAATTAGGAATGTTATTCATGAGTTTAAGCATTTTGGTATCTAGGAAACTTCTCCATATCCACAAGATTTTGCGTTTTTTGCCTTTTGGTTCTTTTGAACTATAAAACACACATTATACACTTTTCTTGCAATGTCCTTTTATTTCCTAATATAGAGTGCTTTGCATCAATTTTCGCGTTTTTTGTAGGTAACAAGCTCAAAAACACTCAAAATATACATTTTTGGTAATGTTTTTCTATTTTTTTTTATATTAATTGGTTTGCATCCGTTTTAGCGTTTTTCTACGTAAAACACTGAGAAGACACGTTTTAAGTAGTTTTGTTTTGGATTCCCATATAAAGTGAGTTATTTATTTATCGTTTTGGTGCCTGAAATTCTGAAAAAAAGACAGATTTCTTGTAAGGTCGTTTAATTTCCTCATATAGAAGGCTTTGCATGCACTTTAGGGTTTGGTACATAACAGTTCGAAAAAAAAGCTGAAATTAACTTTTTTGATAATATTCTTTTATCATATAAATGCCATGAAATTTCCCAGAATTTTGGCATGTCGGTACCTATGAATATCAATTACAAAAAAAAAAAAAAAAATCCTATTCATTTTATTTTTTTATTTATTTTTTTTCTAAATAAAGAGTTTTATTTGTGGGTTTTAGCTTTTTGGTACTTAAGGAACTTAAAAAACACTCATAATACATGTTTCTCGTAATGTCCTTTTGGTTCCCAAACATAATGTTCTTTGCATGTACTTTAGCGTTTTTTAGATAACATGATCAAAAACACTCAAAATACATGTTTTTGGTAAAGTTGTCAAAAACACTCAAAATACATGTTTTTGGCAATGTTCTTTTTCCATAAAGTTTTTGGTAATGTTGTCAAAAACACTCAAAATAAATGTTGTTTCTTCATAAAGTTTGTTTGCCATGCGTTTTAGTGGTTTGGTATGTAAGGAGCTCAAAAACATTTAAAGGCAAGTTCTTGGTAAAAATTGGTTTTATTCCAATGAAAAGTGATTGCCCTGCTTTTTAGTGCTTTATTGCCTATCACGCTCAAAAACACTCAAAAGACATTTTTCTGGAAATGTCATGTTTTCCCACTTAAATCTTAAATGTGAAATTTGGGTTTTTGGTAACTAAGAATATGAAAAACACTCAAAATACACGAATTTGGTAAGGTTGTTCTGTTTCTCAATTAAGTGTGTTATTCATGAGTTTCAGCATTTTGGTATCTAGGAAACTTCTCCATTTACACAAGTTTTTTGCGTTTTTTGCCTTGTTGTTTTTTTGAACTATAATACACTCATTATACACTTTTCTCGCAATGTCCCTTTGTATCCCAATATAGAATGCTTAGCGTTTTTTTTTTTGTAGGTAACAAGCTCAAAAACACTCAAAATATACCTTTTTAGTAATGTTTTTTCTATTTCTTGATATTGGTTGGTTTGCACCCATTTCAGCGTTTTTCTACGTAAAACACTGGGAAAACACGTTTTCAATGATTTTCTTTTGGGTTCCCATATAAAGTGAGTTCCTTATTATTTATCATTTTCGTGCCTAACATGCTGAAAAACACTCAAAAGACAGATTTCTGGTAAAGTCGTTTAATTTCCTTATATAAAAGGCTTTGCATGCAGTTTAGGGTTTGCTACATAACAGTCCGAAAAAAATGCTAAAATCAACTTTTTTGATAATATTCTCTTATCATATAATTGTCCTGAATTTTACCAGAATTTTGGCATTTCGGTACCTATGAAGATGAATAACAAAAAAAAAAATTCCTATTTTTTTATTTTTATATTTATTTTTATTTTATTCTAAATAAAGAGTGGGTTTTAGGTTTTTGGTATTTAACAAACATAAAAACACTCATAATATACGTTTCTCGTAATGTCCTTTTGTTTCCCAAACATAAGGTTCTTTTCATGTATTTAAGCGTTTTTATAGATAACATGATCAAAAACACTCAAAATACGTTTTTTTGTAATTTTATTCAGTTTCTCCATAAAGTTTCTTTTGCATGCGTTTTAGCGGTTTAGTATATAAGGAGCTCAAAAACACTTAAAGGCAAGTTCTTGCCTTTAAGAATAATTGGTTTTATTCAAATGTAATGTGATTGAACCTGCTTTTTAGTGCTTTATTGGCTATCATGCTCAAAAACACTCAAAAGACATTTTTCTGGTAATGTCATTTTTTTTCTCACATAAAGCTGGTTTCGCATGCAATTTGGGGTTTTGGTAACTAAGAATGTAAAAAGCTCTCAAAATACACGCATTTAGTAAGGTTGCTCTGTTTTTCAATTTGGAATGTTATTCATGAGTTTAAGCATTTTGGTATCTAGGAAACTTCTCCATATCCACAAGTTTTTGCGTTTTTTGCCTTTTTTCTTCTTTTGAACTATAAAACACTCACTATACACTATTCTTGTAATGTCCTTTTATTTCCTAAACTTTTATTTCCGAAAATTGATGCTTTGCATCAATTTTCGCGTTTTTCGTAGGTAACAAGCTCAAAAACACTGAAATTTTACATTTTTGGTAATGTTTTTCTATTTTTTTTTATATTGGTTGGTTTGCATCGGTTTTAGCGTTTTTCTGCGTAAAACACTGAGAAGACACGTTTTCAGTAGTTTTGTTTTGGATTCCCATGTAAAGTGAGTTACTTATTTATTTATCGTTTTGGTGCCTAAAATTCTGAAAAACACTCAAAAGACAGATTTCTTTTAAGGTCGTTTAATTTCCTCATACAGGAGGCTTTGCATGCACTTTAGGGTTTGGTACATAACAGTTCGAAAAAAAAAAAGCTGAAATTAACTTTTTTTTATAATATTCTTTTATCACATAATTGCCCTGAATTTTCCCAGAATTTTGGCATGTCGGTACCTATGAATATGAATTACAAAAAAAAAAAAAAAAATCCTATTTATTTAATTTTTTTAATTTTTTTTATTTTCTAAATAAAGAGTATTATTTGTTAGTTTTAGCTTTTTGGTACTTAAGGAACTTAAAAAAACACTCATAATACACGTTTCTCGTAATGTCCTTTTGGATCCCAAACATAATGTTCTTTCCATGTACTTTAGCGTTTTTATAGATAACATGAATATACACTTTTTTTGGTAATGTTATTGTCTTTTTCCATAAAGTTTGTTTTGCATGCGTTTTAGCGGTTTGGTATATAAACACTTAAACGCAAATTCTTCGTAAATGTTGGTTTTATTCCCATGTAATGTGATCGTTGTGCTTTTTAGTGCTTTGTTGCATATCACGCTGAAAAACACTCAAAAGACACTTTTCTGGTAATGTCATTTTTTTTCCCAAATGATGGTAGTTTCGCATGTAATTTGGCATTTTCGTAACTAAGAATGTGAAAAACACTCAAAATACACAATTTGGTAAGGTAGTTCTGTTTATCTATGAAAAGTGTTATTCATGCATTTATTCATTTTGATATTTAAGAAATTTCTCTATATACACGAGTTTTTGCGTTTATTGCCTTGTGATTCTTTTAAAACTATAAAACACTCATTATACACCTTTCTCCTAATGTCCTTTTGTTTCCTAATATAGAGTGCTTTACATCCTTTTTTGCATTTTTTGTAGGTAACAAGCTCAAAAACATTCAAAATATATCTTTTTGGTAATGTTATTCTATTTTTTCATATAGGATGGTTTGTATCCGCTTTAGCGTTTTTCTACGTAAAACACTGAAAAGACAGGTTTTCAGTAATTTTCTTTTCGATTCACATATTGACTGACTTCCATATTATTTATCGTTTTGGTGCCTAACATGCTGAAAAAGACTGAAAAGACAGGTTTCTGGTAAAGTCCTTTAACTTCCTTATATAGGTGGCTTTGCATGCACTTTAGGGTTTGGTACATAACAATCCGAAAAAAAAGCTATAATTAACTTCTATAATAATATTCTTTTTTCCACATAAATTCCGTGAATTTTGGCAGAATTTTAGCATCTCGGTACCTATGAAGATGAATAAGCAAAAAAAAAAAAAATTTTTTATTCATTTATTTTTCTAAAGAGTGTTATTTGTGGGTTTTAGCTTTTTGGTACTGAAGGAACCTGGTAATGTTATTCTGTTTCACCATAAAATGTATTTTGCATGCGTTTTAGCGTTTTGGTATGTAACGAGCTCAAAAACACTTAAAAGTAAGTTCTTGGTAAAATTTTGTTTTATTCCCATGTAATGTGATTGCCCTGGCCTTTAGGGCTTTATTGCGTAACACGCTCACAAACACTGAAAAGACATGCAAAGCCTCCCATATGAGGAAATTAAAGACCTTACAAGAAATATATCTTTTGAGTGTTTTTCAGCATATTAAGGCAAGAAAACGATAAATAATAAAGATCTCACTCTATGTGGGAATCCAAAAGAAAATTACTGAAAACGTGTCTTCTCAGTGTTTTACGTAGAAAAACGCTAAAAATGATACAAGCCAACCAATATCAAGAAGCAGAAAAACATTACCAAAAATGCATATTTTGAGTGTTTTTCTGCTTGATTCCTACAAAAAAAAAAAAAAAAACGCGAAAATTGATACAAAGCACTCTATATTGTGAAAGAAAGGGATATTGCGAGAAAAGTGTATAATGAATGTTTTATAGTTTAAAAAAAAACACACAAGGCAAAAAACGCAAAAACTCGTGTATATGGAGAAGTTTCCTATATTCTTAAATGCTGAAACTCATGAATAACACTCTTAATTGAGAAACAGAACAACCTTACTAAATGCGTGTCAAAAACACTAAAAGACAAGTTCTTCGTAAATGTTGGTTTTATTCCCATTTAATGTGATTGCCCTGCTTTTCAGTGCTTTATTGCCTAACACGCTCAAAAAGCTCATGTTTTCCCACATAAAAGTAGTTTCGCATGCTATTTAGGGTTTTGCGAAGAATGTGAAAGAAAACTCATAATACATGCATTTGGTAATGTTGTTCTGTTTCTCAATTAAGATTGTTATTCATGAGTTTCAGCATTTTGGTATCTAAGAAACTTCTTTATATACACGAGTTTTTGCGTTTTTTGCCTTGTGGTTCTTGTGAACGAAAAGTTCTTTTCCCCGAAAATAATAAGACACTCATTATACATGTTTCTCGTAATGTCCCTTTCTTTCCCAATAGGGACTGCTTTGCAACCTTTTTCGCGTTTTTTGTTGGTAAAAGGCTCAAAAACACTCAAAATATACCTCTTTGGTTATGTTATTGTATTTCTTCATATTTGTTGGTTTTCATCTCTTTTAGCGTTTTTCTACGTAAAACCCCGAAATGACACGTTTTCAGGAATTTTTTTTTTTTGATTCCCAAAGAGTTTTGTCAGAATTTTGGCATCTTAGTACCTATGAAGATGAATAACAAAAATAAAAAAATATATATACTTGATTTTCTTTTTCTGGGTTTTAGCTTTTTTGGTACTAAAGGAACTTAAAAACACTCATAATACACGTTTCTCGTAATGTCCTTTCGTTTCCCAAAAATAGGGTTCTTTGCATGTATTTAAGCGTTTTTATTGGTAACATGATCAAAAACACTGAAAATACATGTTTTTGGTAATGTTCTTCTGTTTCACCATGAAGTGTATTTTGCATGCGTTTTAGTGTTTTGGTATATAAGGAGCTCAAAAACACTTAAAGGCAAGTTCTTGTTAAAAATTGATTTTATTCCATTGTAATGTGTTTGCCCTGCTTTTTAGTGTTTTATTGCCTAACACGCTCAAAAACACTCAAAAGACATTTTTCTGGTAATATCACTTTTTTCCCACATAAAGCTGGTTTCGCATACAATTTGGGGTTTTGGTAACTAAGAATGTGAAAAGCACTCAAAATTAACGCATTTAGTAAGATTGTTCTGTTTCTCAATTAAGAGTGATGTTCCAGAGTTTCAGCATTTTAGAATGTAAGAAACATCTCTATATACACGAGTTTTTTTGCGTTTCTTGCCTTGTTGTTCTTGTGAAACTATAAAACACTTATTGTACATGTTTAGCGTAATGTCCTTTTCTTTCCCAATATAGAGTGATTTCCATCCATTTTCGCGTTTTTTGTAGGTAACAATTTCAAAAACACTCAATATATACCTTTTTGGTAATGTTATTTTATTTCTTCATATTGGTTGGTTTGCATCCGTTTTAGCGTTTTCCTACGTAAAACACCGAAAAGAAACGTTTTTAGTCATTTTGTTTTGTATTCCCATATAGATTGACTTCTATGTTATTTATCGTGTTGGTTCTTACGATGCTGAAAAACACTTATAAGACCGTTTTTTGGCAAAGACGTTTAATTTCCCCTTATAAGTGGCTTTGCATGCACTTTAGGGGTTTTGTACATAACAGTCCGAAAAAAAACAACTAAATTTAACTTTTTTGATAATGTTCTTAGTTCACATAATTTCCTGAATTTTGCCCGAATTTTGGCATATCAGTACCTGTGAAGATGAAAAAGAAAAAAAAAATATCGTATCTTTTTTTATTTATTTATTTTTTCTCAATAAAGAGTGTTATTTTTGGCTTTTAGCTTTTTGGTAATTAATGAACTTAAAAACACTCGTAATACACGTTTCTCGCAATGTCCTTTCATTTCCCCAAAATAGTGTTCTTTGCATGTATTTAAGCGTTTTTATTGGTAACATGATCAAAAACACTCAAAATACATGTTTTTGGTAATATTATGCTGTTTCACCTTAAAATTTGTTTTGCATGCGTTTTAGCTGTTTAGTATATAAGGGGTTAAAAAACACTTAAAGGCAAACCAATATCAAGAAGCAGAAAAACATTACCAAAAATGTATATTTTTGTATATTTTTGTATATTTTTAAGCATTTAATATAATGTACAAAAAAAAAAACGCGAAAATCAATACAAAGCACTCTATATTATGAAACAAAGGGACGTTGCGAGAAAAGTGTATAATGAATGTTTTATAGTTCAAAAAAAACCAGAAGGCAAAAAACGCAAAAACTCGTGTATATGCTGAAACTCATGAATAACACTCTTAATTGAGAAACAGAGCAACCTTACTAAATGCGTGTCAAAAACACTAAAAGGCAAGTTCTTCGTAAAAGTTGGTTTTATTCCCATGTAATGTGATTGTCCTGCTTTTTAGTGCTTTATTGCCTAACACGCTCGAAAACACTCAAAGACACTTTTCTGGTAATGTCATTTTTTTCCCACATAAAGCTAGTTTCGCATGGAATGTGTGGTTTTGATAACTAAGAATGTAAAAAAAACACTCAAAATGCACGCATTTAGTAAGGTTGTTCTGTTTCTTGATTAAGAGTGTTATTCATGATTTTCATTATTTTGGTATCCTAGAAACTTCTCGATACAGTCAAGTTTTTGCGTTTTTTGCCTTGTTATTCTAGTGAAACTATAAAACACTCATTATACACGTTTCTCGTTATGTCTTTTCTTTTCCTTATATAGAGTGCTTTGCATCCATTTTCCCGTTTTTTTTTTTATGTAACAAGCTCAAAAACACACAAAATATAGTTTTATGGTAATGTTATTCTATTTCTTCATATTGGTTAGTTTGCATGCGTTTTAGCGTTTTTTACGTAAATCTTTTAAAAGACACGTTTCCAGTAATTTTGTTTTGGATTTTCATATAGAGTGACTTTCATACTATTTATCGTTTTGGTACCTAACATGCTTTTTGGTGCCTTTTGCTTCCCTATATAGAGTGCTTTCCATCTATTTTCGCGTTTTTTTGTAACAATTTCAAAAACACTCAAAATATACCTTTTTGGTAATGTTATTCTATTTCTTCATTTTGGTTGGTTTGCATTCGTTTTAGCGTTTTCTACGTAAAACACCGAAAAGACACGTTTTCAGTAATTTTATTTTGGATTCCTATATAGATTGACTTCCATATTATTTATCGTGTTGGTTCCTAAGATGCTGAAAAACACTCATAAGACCGTTTTCTGACAAAGACATTTAATTTCCCCATATATGTGGCTTTGCATGCACTTTAGGGATTTGGTACATAACAGTTCGAAAAAAAAGCTAAATTTAACTTTTTTGATAATGTTCTTATTTCAGATAATTTCCTGAATTTTGCCCGAATTTTGGTATTTGGTACCTGTGAAGATGAATAAGAAAGAAATTTTTTTTTTTATTTATTTATTGTTTCTCAATAAAGAGTGTTATTTGTGGGTTTTAGCTTTTTGGTAATTAATAAACTTAAAAATACTCATAATACACGTTTCTCGTAATGTCCTTTCGTTTCCCAAAAATAGTGTTTTTTGTATGTATTTAAGCGTTTTCATTGGTAAGATGATCAAAAACACTCAAAATACATGTTTTTGGTAATATTATTCTGTTTCACTATAAAGAGTGTTTTGCATGCCTTTAAGTGTTTTGGTATATAAGGAGCTCAAAAACACTTAAAGGCAAGTTCTTGGTAAAAATTTGTTTTCCTCCAATGTAATGTGATTGGCCTCGTTTTTACTGTTTTATTGCCTATCACGGTCAAAATACTCAAAAGACACTTTTCTGGTAAAGTCATTTTTTTTCCCACAAATCTATTTTCGCATTGAATTTCGGGTTTTGGTAACTAAGAATGTGAAAAGCACTCAAACTACACGCATTTATTAAGGTTGTTCTGTTTCTCAATTAGGAGAGTTATACATGAGTTTACCATTTTTGTATCTAGGAAACCTCTCCATATACACGAGATTTTGCGTTTTTTGCCTTGCGGTTCTTTTGAACTATAAAACACTCATTATACACTTTTCTTGCAATGTACTTTTGTTTCCCAATATAGACTGCTTTGCATCAATTTTCGCGTTTTTTATAGGTAACAAGCTCAAAAACACTCAAAATATAACTTTTTAGTAACGTTTTTCTATTTCTTGATATTGGTTGCTTTGCATCCGTTTTAGCGTTTTTCTACGTAAAACAATGAGAAAACACGTTTTCAGTCACTTTGTTTTGGATTCCCATATAGAGTGAGTTCCTTATTATTTATCGTTTTGGTGCCTAAAATGCTAAAAAAAAAAAAAAAAACACTCAAAACACATATTTCTGGTAAGGTCGTTTAATTTCCTCATATAGGAAGCTTTGCATGCACTTTAGGGATTGGTACATAACAGTCCGAAAAAAAAGCTGAAATTAACTTTTTGATAATATTCTATTATCATATGATTGCCCTGAATTTTCCCAGAATTTTGTCATCTTGGTACTATGAAGATTAATAAGAAAAAAAAATCCTATTTTTTATTTTTTTTATTTTTTTTTATTTTCTAAATAAAGAGTGTTATTTTTGGGTTTTAGCTTTTTGGTACTTAAGGAACTTAAAAAAAACACTCATAATACACGTTTCTCGTAATGTCCTTTTGTTTCCCAAACATAATGTTCTTTGCATGTATTTAAGCGTTTTTATAGATAACATGATCAAAAACACTCAAAATACATGTTATTGATGATGTTATTCTATTTCTCCATAAAGTTCGTTTTGCATGCGTTTTAGCGGTTTGTTATATAAGGAGCTCAAAAACACTTAAAGGCAAGTTTTTGGTATAAATTGGTGTTATTCCCATGTAATATGATTGCCCTGCTTTTTAGTGCTTTATTGCCTCTCACGCTCAAAAACACTTAAAAGACACTTTTCTGGTAATGTCATTTTTTTCTCACATAAATATGGTTTTGCGTGCAATTTGGGATTTTTGGTAACTCAGAATGTGAAAATCACTCAAAATACACGCATTTAGTAAGGTTGTTCTGTTTCTCAATGAAGAGTGTTATTTATGAGTTTAAGCATTTTGGTATCTAGGAACCTACTCCATATCCACGAATTTTTGTGTTTTTTGCCTTTTTGGTTCGTTTGAACTATAAAAAACTCATTATACACTTTTCTTGCAAAGTCCTTTTGTTTTCTAATATAGAGTGCTTTGCATTAATATTCCCATTTTTTGTAGGTAACAAGCTCAAAAACACTCAAAATATACCTTTTTGGTAAAGTTTTTATATTTCTTGATATTGGTTGGTTTCAATCCGTTTTAGCGTTTTTCTACGTAAAACACTGAAAAGACACGTTTTGAACAATTTTGTTTTGGATTCTCATATATAGTGAGTTCCTTATTATTTATCGTTTTGGTGCCTAACATGCTGAAAAACACTCAAAAAACAGATTTCTGGTAAGGTCGTTTAATTTCCTCATATAGGAGTCTTTGGATGCACTTTATGGTTTGGTATATAAAATTCCGAAAAAAAAAACTAAAATTAACTTTTTTAATAATTTTTTTTTATCATATAATAGCCCTGAAATTTCCCAGAATTTTGGCATCTCGGTACCTATGAAGATAAATAACAAAAAAAAAAAAAAATCCTATTTTTTTTATTTTCTCACTTTGTTTCTAAATAAATTATTTGTGGGTTTCAACTTTTTGGTACTTAAGGAACCTAAAAAAACTTATAATACACATTTCTCGTAATGTCCTTTTGTTTCGCAAACATAAGGTTCTTTGTATGTATTTAAGCGTTTTTATAGATAACATGATGAAAACTCTCAAAATATATGTTTTTGGTAATTTTATTGTTTCTCCATAAAAGGTGGTTTGCATGCGTTTTACCGTTTTGGTATGTAATGAGCTCAAAAACGCTTAAAGGCAAGTTCTTGGTAAAAGTGGTTTTTATTCCCATGTAATGTGATTACCCTGCTTTTTAGTGCTTTATTGCCTAACACGCTCAAAAATACTCAAAAGACACTTTTCTGGTAATATCATTTTTTTTTTCCCCACATAAAGCTAGTTTTGCATGGAATTTGGGGTTTTGGTAGCTAAAAATGTGAAAAAAACTCAAAACACAGGCATTTAGTATCGTTGTTCTATTTCTTAATTAAAAGTGTTATTCATGATTTCCAGCATTTTGGTATGTAAGAAACTTTTCTTCTACACACATTTGGTAAGGTATTTCTGTTTCAAAATTAAAAGTGTTATTCATGAGTTTCAGCTTTTTGGTATGTAAGAAACTTTTTTTATGTACACGAGTTTTTGAGCTTTTTACCTTGTGGTTCTTTCAAACTATAAAACACTCATACACGTTTCTCGTAATGTCCTTTTCTTTTCCAATATAAAGTGCTTTCCATCCATTTTTGCATGTTTTGTAGGTAACAAGCTCATAAACACATCAAAATATATCTTTTTGGTAATGTTATTCTATTTCTTCATATTGGTTGGTTTACATCCGTTTTAGCGTTTTTCTACGTAGATCACTGAAAAGACACGTTTTCAGTAATATTGTTGAAATTGCTGAAAAACAATCAAAAGACAGGTTTTTGGTAAAGTCGTGTAATTTCCCCATATAGGTGGATTTGCATACACTTCAGGGTTTGTACATAACTCCGGAAAAAAGTTAAAATTATTTTTTTTATATCATGTTTTTTTTTTTTTTTACAAAATTTCCATTAATTTTGCCAGAATTTTGCCATCTCGGAACCTATGAAGATGAATAACAAATTTTTTTTCTCTCTCTCTATAAAGAGTATTATTTGTGGATTTTAGCTTTTTAATACTTAAGTAACTTAAAAATACTTATAATACACGATTTTCGTAATGTCCTTTTGTTATACAAACATAAGGTTCTTTACATGTATTTAAGCGTTTTTATAGGTTACATGATCAAAAACACTCAAAATACATGTTTTTGGTAATGTTATTCTGTTTCTCCATAAAGGGTGTTTTGCATGCGTTTTAGCGATTTGGTATGTAAGGATTTAAAAAACATTTAAAGGCAGGTTCTTCGTAAAAATTGGTTTTATTCCCATATAATGTGATTGTTCTGCTTTTTAGTGCTTTGTTGCATATCACGCTCAAAAACACTAAAAAGACACTTTTTTGGAAATGTCATTTTTTTTCCCACATGAAGGTAGTTTCGCATGTAATTTGACATTTTCGTAACTAAGTATGTGAAAAATACTCAACTTTTTTGGTAATGTTCTTTTTTCACACATAAATTCCCTGAATTTTCACAGAATTTTGGCATCTTGGTACCTATGAAGATGAATAGAAAAAAATTAAAAGATCCCATTTTCTTATTTTTTTTATTCATTATTATTTTTTTTCTAAAGAGTGTTATTTGTGGGTTTTAGCTTTTTGGTACTGAAGGAACTTAAAAATCACTCATAATACACGTTTCTCGTAATGTTCTTTCGTTTCCAAACATAAGGTTCTTTACATGTATTTAAGCGTTTTTATAGATAACATGATCAAAAACACTCAAAATACATGTATTTGATAATGTAATTCTGTTTCTCCATAAAATGTATCTTGCATGCGTTTCAGCGTTTTGGTACGTAAGGAGCTCAAAAACACTTAAAGGCAAGTTTTTGGTAAAATTTGGTTTTCTTCCCATGTAATGTGATTGCCCTGGCTTTTAGTGGTTTATTGCGTAACACGTCCAAAAACACTGAAAAGACATGCAAAGCGTCCCATATGAGGAAATTAAAGATCTTACCAGAAATCTGTCTTTTGAGTGTTTTTCAGCATGTTAGGCACCAAAACGATAAATAATATGTAACTCACTCTATGTGGGAATCCAAAAGAAAATTAGTGAAAACGTGTCTTTTTCAGTGTTTTACGTAGAAAAACTCTAAAACTGATACAAACCAACCAATATCAAGAAGCAGAAAAACATTATCAAAAATGTATATTTTTAGTGTTTTTGAGCTTGTTACCTACAAAAAAAAACAGGAAAATGGATACAAAGCACTCTATATTGGGAAACAAAGGGACATTGCGAGAAAAGTGTATAATAAATGTTTTATAGTTCAAAAAAACCACAAGGCAAAAAACGCAAAAACTCGTGTATATGCTGAAACTCATGAATAACACTCTTAATTGAGAAAACAGAGCAACCTTACTAAATGCGTGTCAAAAACACTAAAAGGCAAGTTCTTCGTAAAAGTTGATATTATTCCCATGTAATGTGATTGCCCTGCTTTTTAGTGCTTTATTGCCCAACACGCTCAAAAACACTCAAAGACACTTTTCTGGAAATGTCATTTTTTTTCCCACATAAAGCTAGTTTCGCATGGAATTTGGGATTTTGGTAACTAAGAATGTAAAAAAAACACTCACAATACACGCATTTAGTAAGGTTGTTCTGTTTCTTGATTAAGATTGTTATTCATGAGTTTCAGTATTTTGGTATCTTAGAAACTTCTCAATATAATCGAGTTTTTGCGTTTTTTGCCTTGTGATTCTGGTGAAACTATAAAACATTCATTATACACGTTTCTCGTTATATCTTTTTTTTCCTTATATAGAGTGCTTTGCATATATTTTCGCGTTTTTTTATGTAACAAGCTCAAGAAAACACAAAATATATTTTTTGGTAATGTTATTCTATTTCTTCATATTGGTTGGTTTGCATCCTTTTTAGCGTTTTTCTACGTAAATCTTTTAAAAGACACGTTTCCAGTAATTTTGTTTTGGATTTCCATATAGAGTGACTTTCATATTATTTATCGTTTTGGTGCCTAACATGTTTTTGGGTGGCTTTTGCCTCCCAATATAGAGTGATTTCCATCCATTTTCGCGTTTTTTGTAGGTAACAATTTCAAAAACACTCAAAATATACCTTTTTTTTAATGTTATTCTATTTCTTCATTTTGGTTGGTTTGCATCCGATTTAGAGTTTTCTACGTAAAACACCAAAAAGACACGTTTTCAGCAATTTTGTTTTGGATTCCCATATAGATTGACTTCATTGGGTTTTATCGTGTTGGTTCCTAACATGCTGAAAAACCCTCATAAGACAGTTTTCTGGCAAAGACGTTTAATTTCCCCATATAGGTGGCTTTGTATGCAATTTAAGGGTCTGGTACATAACAGTCCCAAAAAAACTAAATGTAACTTTTTTGATAATGTTCTTATTTTATATAATTTCCTGAACTTTGCCCGAATTTTGGCACCTCCTTACCTGTGAAGATGAATAAGAATGAAAAAAAATATGATCAAAAACACTCAAAAGACATGTTTTTGGTAATGTTATTCTGTTTCACCATAAAGTGTATTTTGCATGCATTTTAGTGTTTTAGTATATAAGGAGCTCAAATACACTTAAAGGCAAGTTCTTGTTAAAAATTGGTTTTATTTCAATGCAATGTGATTGCCCTGCTTTTTAGTGCTTTATTG
This sequence comes from Scylla paramamosain, assembly GCF_035594125.1. Classification (NCBI taxonomy): domain Eukaryota; kingdom Metazoa; phylum Arthropoda; class Malacostraca; order Decapoda; family Portunidae; genus Scylla; species Scylla paramamosain. Next base: position 45,713 of record NW_026973726.1, read on the forward strand.
CCTAACACGCTCAAACACACTCAAAAGACATTTTTTCTGGTAATGTCATTTATTCCCCACATAAAGCTGGTTTCGCATTCAATTTGGAGTTTTGGTAACTAAGGATGTGAAAAGCACTCAAAATACACGCATTTAGTAAGATTGTTCTGTTTCTCAATTAAAAGTGTTGTTCCAAACTTCTCTATATACACGAGTTTTTGCGTTTTTTGCCTTGTAGTTCTTGTGAAACTATAAAACACACATTACACACGTTTCTCTTAATGTCCTTTTGCTTCCCAATATAGAAAGCTTTCCATCTATTTTCGCGTTTTTTGTAGGTAACAATTTCAAAAACACTCAAAATATACCTTTTTGGTAATATTATTTTATTCCTTCATATTGGTTGGTTTGCATCCGTTTTAGCGTTTTTCTACGTAAAACACCGAAAAGACACGTTTTTAGTAATATTGTTTTGGATTCCCATATAGATTGACTTCCATGGGTTTTATCGTGTTGGTTCCTAAGATGCTGAAAAACACTCATAAGACCGTTTTCTGGCAAAAACGTTTAATTTCCCCATATAGGTGGCTTTGCATGCACTTTAGGGGTTTGGTACATAATAGTCTGAAAAAAAAGCTAAATTTAACTTTTTTGATAATGTTCTTATTTCACATAATTTCCTGAATTTTGCCCGAATTTTGGCATCTCGGTACCTGTGAAGATGAATAAGAAAGAAAAAAAAATATCGTATTTTTTTTTATTTATTTATTGTTTCTCAATGAAGAGTGTTATTTGTGGCTTTTAGCTTTTTCGTAATTAATGAACTTAAAAACACTCAAAATACACGTTTTTCGTAATCTCCTTTCGTTTCCCAAATATAGCGTTCTTTGCATGTATTTAAGCGTTTTCATTGGTAACATGATCAAAAACACTCAAAAAACATGTTTTTGGTAATATTATTCTGTTTCACCATAAAGAGTGTTTTGCAGGCGTTTTATTGTTTTGGTATATAAGGAGCTCAAAAACACTTAAAGGCAAGTTCTCGGTAAAAATTAGTTTTTTTCCAATGTAATATGATTGCACTCCTTTTTAGTGCTTTATTGCCTATCACGCTCAAAAACATTTAAAACACACTTTTCTGGTAAAGTCATTTTTTTTCCCACAAATCTATTTTCCCATGCAATTTCGGGTTTTGGTAACTTAGAATGTGAAAAGCACTCAAAATACACGCATTTATTAAGGTTGTTCTGTTTCTCAATTAGGAGTGTTATAGATGAATTTTAGCATTTTTGTATCTAGGAAACCTCTCCATATACACTAGATTTTGCGTTTTTTGCCTTGTGGTGCTTTTGAACTATAAAACAATCATTATACACTTTTCTTGCAATGTCCTTTTGTTTACCAATATAGAGTGCTTTGCATCAATTTTCGCGTTTTTTGTAGGTAATAAGCTCAAAAACACAAGCGTTTTTATAGGTTACATGATCAAAAACACTCAATATACATGTTTTTGGTAACGTTATTCTGTTTCTCCATAAAGTGTGTTTTCCATACGTTTTAGAGATTTGGTATGTAAGGAGTTAAAAAACACTTAAAGGCAAGTTTTTCGTAAAAGTTGGTTTTATTCCCATGTAATGTGATTGTTCTGCTTTTTAGGGCATTGTTGCATATCACGCTCAAAACTTAAAAAAAAACATTTTTTTGGTAATGTCATTTTTTTTTCCCACATTAAGGTAGTTTCGCATGTAATTTGGCATTTTCGTAACTAAGAATGTGAAAAACACTCAAAATACACAATTTGGTAAGGTAGTTCTGTTTATTGATTAAAAGTGTTATTCATGTATTTCATCATTTCGGTTTGTAAGAAATTTCTCTATATACACGAGTTTTTGCGTTTATTGCCTTGTGGTTGTTTTATAACTATAAAACACTCATTATACACGTTTCTCGTAAAAGTCCTTTTGTTTCCTAATATAGAGTGCTTTACATCCATTTTTGAATTTTTTGTAGATAACAAGCTCTAAAACACTCAATATATATCTTTTTGGTAATGTTATTCTATTTTTTCATATAGGTTGGTTTGCATCCGCTTTAGTGTTTTTTCTACGTAAAACACTGAAAAGACACGTTTTCAGTAATTTTGTTTTGGAATCACATATTGACTGACTTCCATATTATTTATCGTGTTGGTGCCTAACATGCTGAAAAACACTGAAAAGACAGGTTTCTGATAAACTCGTTTAACTTTGCATGCACTTTAGGGTTTGGTACTTAACAATTCGAAAAAAAAAGCTATAATTAACTTTTTTGGTAATGGTTTTTTTTCCACATAAATTCCCTGAATTTTGGCAGAGTTTTGGTATCTCGGTACCTATAAGGATGAATAACAAAAAAAAAAATAATCCCATTTTTTAATTTTTTTTATTATTTTTTTTTTCTAAATAAAGGGTGTTATTTGTGGGTTTTAGCTTTTAAGTACTGAAGGAAGTTAAAAAAACACTCATAATACACGTTTGTCGTAATGTCCTTTCGTTTCCCAAACATAAGGTTCTTTGATTGTATTTAAGCGTTTTTATAGATAATATGATCAAAAACACTCAAAATACATGTATTTGGTAATATTATTCAGTTTCTCCATAAAATGTATTTTGCTGGCGTTTTAGCGTTTTGGTATGTAAGGAGCTGAAAAACACTTTAAGGCAACTTTTTGGTATAAATTGGTGTTATTTCAATGTAATATGATTGCCCTGCTTTTTAGTGCTTTATTGCCTATCACACTCAAAAACACTTAAAAGACGCTTTTTTCTCACATAAAGGTGGTTTCGCATGCAATTTTGGATTTTTGGTGACTAAGAATGTGAAAAGCACTCAAAATACACGCATTTAGTAAGGTTGTTCTGTTTCTCAGTTCAGTGTTATTCATGAGTTTCAGCATTTTGGAATCTAGGAAATCTCTCCATATACACGAGTATTTCTGTTTTTTGCTTTGTGGTTCTTTTAAACTATAAAACACTCATTATACACTTTTCTTGCAATGTCCTTTTGCTTCTCAATATAGAGTGTTTTGCATCAATTTTCGCGTTTTTTATAGGTCAAAAGCTCAAAAACACTCAAAATATACCTTTTTGGTAACGTTTTTCTACGTAAAACATTGAGAAGACACGTTTTCAGTAAGTTTGTTTTGGATTCCCATATAGAGTGAGTTCCTTATTATTTGTCGTTTTTGTGCCTAACATGCTAAAAAAAACACTTAAAACACAGATTTCAGGTAAGGTCGTTTAATTTCCTCATATTGGAGGTTTTGCATGTACTTTAGGGTGTGGTACATAATAGTCCGAAAAAAAAAGCTGAAATTAACTTTTTTGATAATATTCATTTATCACATAATTGCCCTGAATTTTCCCAGAATTCTGGCATCTCGGTACCTATGAAGATCAATAACAAAATAAAAAGAAAAAAATCCTATTCATTTTATATATATATATATATATATATATATATATATATATATATATATATATATATATATATATATATATATATATATATATATATATATATATATATATATATATATATATATATATATATATATATATATATATATATAAAGAGTGTTATTTGTGTGTTTTAGCTTTTTGGTACTTAAGGAACTTAAAAAGAACACTCATAATACACGTTTGTCGTAATGTCCTTTTGCTTCTCAAACATAATGTTCTTTGCATGTATTTAAGCGTTTTTATAGATAACATGATCAAAAACACTCAAAATATATGTTTTTGGTAATGTTATTCTGTTTCTCCATAAAGTTTATTTTCCATACGTTTTAGCGGTTTGGTATATAATGGGTTAAAAATACTTCGTAAAAGTGGGTTTTATTATCATGTAATGTGATCGTTCAGCTTTTTAGAGCTTTGTTGCATATCACGCTGAAAAACACTCAAAAGACACTTTTTTTGGTAATGTAATTTTTTTTCCCACATTAAGCTATTTTTGCATGTAATTTGCATTTTCGTAACTAAGAATGTGAAAAACACTCAAAATAAACAATTTGGTAAGGTAATTCTCTTTATCGATTAAAAGTGTTATTCATGCATTTATTCATTTTGGTATGTAAGAAATTTCTCTATATACATGAGTTTTTGCGTTTATTGCCTTGTGGTTCTTTTAAAACTATAAAACACTCATTTTACACGTTTCTCGTAATGTCCTTTTGTTTCCTAATATAGAGTGCTTTACATCCATTTTTGCATTTTTTTGTAGGTAACAAGCTCAAAAACACTCAAAATATATCTTTTTGGTAATGTTATTATATTTCTTCATATAGGATGGTTTCTATGCGCTTTAGCGTTTTTCTACGTAAAACACTGAAAACACACGTTTTAAGTAATTTTCTTTTGGATTCACATATTAACTGACTTCCAAATTATTTATCGTTTTTGGTGCCTACCTAACATGCTGAAAACACTGAAAAGTCAGGTTTCTGATAAAGTCGTTTAACTTCTCTATATAGGTGGCTTTGCATACACTTTGGGGTTTGGTACATAATAATCCGAAAAAAAAGCTATAATTAACTTTTATGATAATGTTCTTTTTTCCACATAAATTCCCTGCATTGTGGCAGAATTTTGGCAAATCGGTACCTATGAAGATGAATAAAAAAAAAATCCCATTTTATTTATTATCTATTATTATTATTATTATTATTATCTATTATTTATTATTTATTATTTATTATGTTATTTATTTATTTATTATTTTATTTATTTATCCCATTATTTATTTGTGGGTTTTAGCTTTTTAGTACTAAAGGAACTTAAAAATCACTCATAATACACGTTTCTCGTAATGTTCTTTCGTTTCCCAAACATAAGGTTTTTTACATGTATTTAAGCGTTTTTATAGATAACATGATCAAAAACACTCAAAATACATGTATTTGGTAATGTAATTCTGTTTCTCCATAAAAGTATTTTGCATGCGTTTTAGTGTTTTGGTACGTAAGGAGCTCAAAAAAACTTAAAGGCATGTTCTTGGTAAAATTTTCTTTTATTCCCATATAATGTGATTACCCTGGCTTTTAGTGCTTTATTACGTAACACGCTCAAAAACACTGAAAACACATGCAAAACGTCCCATATGAAGAAATTACAAACCTTACCAGAAATCTGTCTTTTGAGTGTTTTTCAGCATGTTAGGCACCAAAATGATAAATAATAAGGAACTCACTCTATATGGGAATCCAAAAGAAAATTACTAAAAACGTGTCTTTTCAGTGTTTTACGTAGAAAAATGCTAAAACCAACCAATATCAAGAAGCAGAAAAACATTACCAAAAATGTATATTTTGAGTGTTTTTGAGCTTGCTACCAACAAAAAAACGCGAAATTGGATACAAAGCACTCTATATTAGGAAACAAAGGGACATTGCGAGAAAAGTGTATACACTTTTCTCGCAATGAATGTTTTATAGTTAAAAAAAACACACAAGGCAAAAAACGCAAAAACTCGTGTATATGCTGAAACTCATGAATAACACTCTTAATTGAGAAACAGAGCAACCTTACTAAATGCGTGTCAAAAACACTAAAAGGCAAGTTCTTCGTAGAAGTTGGTTTTATTCTCATGTAATGTGATTGACCTGCTTTTTAGTGTTTTATTGCCTAACACGCTCAAAAACACTCAAAGATACTTTTCTGGTAATGTCATTTTTTTCCCACAAAAAGCTAGTTTGCATGGAATTTGGGGTTTTGGTAACTAAGAATGTAAAAAAAAAAACACTCAAAATACACGCATTTAATAAGGTTGTTCTGTATCTTGATTAAGAGTGTTATTCATGAGTTTCAGTATTTTGGTATCTTAGAAATTTTTGGTATCTTAGAAATCAGAAATTTTAGAAAGATCAGAAGTCAGGCGTTCTGTGGCTTCCCTGCGTGATATGTTTACCTATGTGATATGTTTGTTTATGGTGCCTAACATGCTTTATGGTGCAGAGTGCTTTCCATCTATTTTCGCGTTTTTTGTAGGTAACATTTTCAAAAACACTCAAAATATACGTTTTTGTTAATGTTATTCTATTTCTTTATTAAGCTTGGTTTGTATCCGTTTTAACGTTTTCTACGTAAAACACCGAAAAGACACGTTTTCAGTAAATTTGTTTTGGATTCCCATATAGATTGACTTCCTTGGGTTTTATCGTCTTGGTTCCTAACATGCTGAAAAACACTCATAAGACAGTTTTCTGGCAAAGACGTTTAATTTCCCTATATAGGTGCCATTGCATGCAATTTAGGGGTTTGTTACATAACAGTCCGAAAAAAAAACTTAATTTAACTTTTTTGATAATGTTCTTGTTTCATATAATTTCTTGAACTTTGCCTGAATTTTGGGACCTCCTTACCTGTGAAGATGAATAGAAATGAAAAAAAAATATCGTATTTTTTCATTTATTTATTTTTTTTTTCTCAATAAAGAGTGTAATTTGTGGCTTTTAGCTTTTTCGTACTTAATGAACTTAAAAACACTCATAATACACGTTTCTCGTAATGTCCTTTCGTTTCCAAAAAATAGGGTTCTTTGCATGTATTTAAGCGTTTTTATTGGTAACATGATCAAAAACACTCAAAATACATGTTTTGGTAATGTTATTCTGTTTCATCATAAAGTGTATTTTGCATGCATTTTAGTATTTTGGTATATAAGGAGCTCAAATACACTTAAAAGCAAGTTTTTGTTAAAAATTGTTTTTTTTTCCAATATAATGTGATTGCTCTCCTTTTTAGTGCTTTATTGCCTATCACGCTCAAAAACACTTAAAAGACAGTTTTCTGGTAAAGTCATTTTTTTCCCACAAATCTATTTTTGCATGCAATTTGGGGTTTTGGTAACTAAGAATGTGAAAAGCACTTAAAATACACGCATTTATTAAGGTTGTTCTGTTTCTCAATTAGGAGTGTTATACACGAGTTTTAGCATTTTTGTATTTAGGAAACCTCTCCATATACACGAGATTTTGCGTTTTTTGCCTTGTGGTTCTTTTGAACTATAAAATATTCATTATACACTTCTCTTGCAATGTCCTTTTGTTTCCTAATATAGAGTGCTTTACATCCATTTTCGCGTTTTGTTGTAGGTAACAAGCTCAAAAACACTCAAAATATACTTTTTAGTAACGTTTTTCTATTTCTTGATATTAGTTGCTTTGCATCCGTTTTAGCGTTTTTCTACGTAAAATACTGAGAAGACACGTTTTCACTAATTTTGTTTTGGATTCCCATATAGAGTGAGTACCTTATTATTTATCGTTTTGGTGCCTAACATGCTAAATAAACACTCAAAACACAGATTTCTGGTAAGGTTGTTTAATTTCCTAATATAGGAGGCTTTGCATGCACTTTAGGGTTTGGTACTTAAGTCCGAAAAAAAAAGCTGAAATTTACTTTTTTGATAATATTCTTTTATCATAAGATTGCCCCAAATTTTCCCAGAATTTTGGCATCTTGGTACTATGAAGATGAATAACAAAAAAAAAAAAAAAAAAAATCTTTTTTTTTTATTTATTTATTTATTTTTTTCTAAATAAAGAGTGTTATTTATGGATTTTAGCTTTTTGGTACTTCAGGAACTTAAAAACACTTATAATACACATTTCTCGTAATGTCCTTTCGTTTTGCAAACATAAGGTTCTTTGTATGTATTTAAGCGTTTTTATAGATAACATGATCAAAACCATCAAAATATATGTTTTTGGTAATTTTATTCTGTTTCTCCATAAAAGGTGTTTTGCATGCGTTTTAGCGTTTTGGTATGTAATGAGCACAAAAACAATTAAAAGCAAGTTATTGGTAAAAGATGTTTTTATTCCCATGTAATGTGATTACCTTGGTTTTTAGTGCTTTATTGCCTAACACGCTCAAAAACTCTTAAAAGACACTTTTCTGATAATATCATATTTTTTTCCCACATAAAGCTAGTTTTGCATGGAATTTGGGGTTTTGGTAACTAATAATGTGAAAAAAAACTCAAAACACAGGCATTTAGTAAGGTTGTTCTATTTCTTAATTAAAAGTGTTATTCATGATTTCCAGCATTTTGGTGTGTAGGAAATCTCTCCATATACACGAGTTTTTCCGTTGTTTGCTTTGTGGTTCTTTTGAACTATAAAACACTCATTATACACTTTTCTTGCAATGTCCTTTAGAAATAAAATTAAATACTAGTTTCTGGTAAGGTTATCTGTTTTTTCCATGAAGGGTATTTTGCAAGCATTTCAGCGTTTTTGTACGTAAGTAGCTGAAAAATACCCCAAAAAATACGTTTTTTGGGGAATGTTGTTTTTTGCTTTTCCAGTATAGGGAAGTTTTCATGCTTTTTACTGTTTTGTGGTTAACAAGTTCATATATACATATACATGGAAAATAAAAGCTACTTTGCCAAAAACGTGTCTTTTGAGTTTTTTTTTTCAGCTTCTTACGTACCAAGAAGGTAAAATGCATGAAAAACACCCTTTATAGAAAAACAGAATAATATCACAAAAAAAAAAAAAAAAATCATTTGAGAGTTTTTGAGCTTGTTAGGAAGAAAACGCCGTAATATATACAAAGTGTTCTATATGAAGAAAGAAAAGTGATTATGAGAAACGTGTATTATGAGTAAATTTGAGCTTCTTAGGTAGCAAAATGTGAAAACGCATGAATAGCACTCTGTATGGATAAACATAACAACATTACCAAAAACGTGTATTTTGAGTGTTTTTTCATATTATTAGGTGCCAAAACGCCAAAATGTATTGAAGCCAACTAACTAACAAACGAAACTAAATTTAATGAAACGTGTCTTTTGAATGTTTATGAAACTGCTAGGTATCAGAATGCTAAAAAGCATGGAAAGATCACCATATGGGAATAAAAAACATTATCAAAAACATGTCTTCAATCTTTTTGAGCTTCTTACGTACCAAAACGCTAATACGTTTGCAAAACACTTTTTATGGAGAAACAGAATAATATGAGCTTGTTACATAGAAAACGCAAAAATGCATGCAAAGTAACCTTTATGAGGAAATGAAACGATTTTTCCAGAAACGTGTCTTTGGAGTGTTTAGACACTAAATCGATATAAAGCTTGGAAATCACTTGATTTGAACAACAAAACAACACTAAGGAAAACGTGTCTTTTAAGTGTTTTTGAGCTTATTACATACCAAAAACCTAAGCCGCATGCAAAAAAAAAAAAAAAAAAAAAAAAAAATCGTCATCGAGAAACATAATAACATTTTCAAAAACTTGTAATTGGAGTGTATTTCTCATTGTTAAGTACACATGCAAAGCATGCGAAAGGAGACTAGTTTTCTAGAAAGGTGTCTTTTGAGTGTTTATCAGTGTTCTAGCTCCAAAACGATGAAAAGCATGGAAATCATACTGTAATGGAAAACAAAACATCAACAAAAATGTCTCTTTTCAGTATTTTTGAGCAACTTAGAACGCTAAAACGCATGCAAAACACCCTTGATGGAGAAACAGAATAACATTACCAAAAACAAGTTTTTTTTTTATTGTTTTTGAGGCTGTTACGTGAAAAACGTCAAAATACATTCCAAGTACCCTATTTGGTTAAATGGAAAAAAATATTACGAGAAAGGTGTTTTTTTTTTACTTCTTAGGTAACAAACCGCTAAAAGGCATCCATTTTCGCGTTTTTTGTAAGTAAAAAGCTCAAAACATTCAAAATATAATTTTTGGTAATCTTATTCTATTTCTACACATTGGTTGCTTTGCATCCGTTTTAGCGTTTTTCTACGTAAAACACGGAAAAGACGTGTTTTCAGTAATTTTGTTTTGGATTCTCATATAGAATGACTTCCTTATTATTTATTGTTTTGGTGACTAACATGCTGAACAACACTCAAAACATAGATTTCTAGTAAAGTCGTTTAATTTCCTCATATAGTTGGTTTTCCATGCACTTTAAGGTTTGGTACAAAACAGTCCGAAAAAAAAGCTAAAATTATCTTTTTTGATAATGTTCTTTTTTCACATAATTTCACTGAATTTTGCCAGAATTTTGGCATCTTGGTACCTATGAAGAATACCCCCCCCAAAAAAAAACCTATTTTTTTTCTTTTTTTTTTTTCTTTATAAAGAGGTTTTAGCTTTCTGGTACTTATGGAACTTAAAAACACTCATAATACACGTTTCTCATAATTTCCATTCGTTTCCGAGACATAGGGTTCTTTGCATGTATTGAAGCGTTTTTAGAGATAACATGATCAAAAACATTCAAAATACATGTTTTTGGTGATGTTAATCTGTTTCTCCATAAAGGGTGTTTTGCATGCGTTTTAGCGATTTGGTATATAAGGAGCTCAAAAACACTTAAAGGCAAGTTCTTGGTAAAAGTTGGTTTTATTCCCATGTAATATGATTGCCCTTTATTGCCTAACACGCTCATAAACAACTCAAAAAAAAATACAAAGAAAAGATTGAAGGGCTTTTTAGAACAAATAAATCGAAAGATGCTTGGAAAGGAGTCAAGGCACTTTGCGGATATAGAAAAAAGCAAATAACACCTGAACCAGACGATGTGGTAACATATGTAAATGATATGAACTCATTTTTCGCTAGATTTGAACAGTATGATACTAGTGTAGAAAGAAGTGAGGTGTTGGGTGTCATACGCGACAAGAGAGACGAACAAATCGAGATAACGAACGAAGCAGTGATGAGGGAACTGAAACGTGTGCGAGTGAGTAAAGCCACGGGGCCGGATGGGATACCAGCTCGGGCAATTAAGTACTGTGCGGAACAGCTGACTCCGGTGCTGACACAACTGTTCCAAGATTCCATCGACCAGGGAGAAGTGCCTCATCTATGGAAACTCACAGAAATTAAACCCATTGCCAAAACTCCTTTTCCGAATACTTTTAATGATTTTAGACCTGTTGCCCTCACATCTAATATTATGAAATGTTTGGAGAATATTGTTAGAAACCTTTTATGTGATAGAATGGAATGTTTTAGAGACCAAATGCAATTCGCTTACTGTAGAAATAGAAGTGTTCAAGATGCAAGCTTAACTTTTATGGATGATATTAGCAAACACTTAGATCAAAGATATTCATCAATTAGAATTTTATTTATAGATTTTAGTTCAGCTTTTAACACTATACAGCCCCATATACTTTTAAGGAAACTTTTAGCGATGGGCTATAACAGTAACCTTTTAAACTGGATTTTTAGTTTCTTAGCAAAAAGGCCCCAGTACACCAAAATAGGCAGCACACTGTCCAACAAAATCATTACCAACACAGGTGCACCTCAGGGATGTGTGTTGTCCCCAGTATTATTCACCCTGTACACAAATGACTGTAGGAGCGTCTTTGATGACTGTAACATAATCAAATATGCCGATGACACAGTAATTATAGGAAAGATATTGTACGATGACTGTAGAAATTATGAAACTCAGGTACGAAAATTTGTTGAGTGGTGTACAGATAACTATTTAGTACTGAATGTTAAGAAAACCAAAGAAATGATAATAGATTTTAGGAAAAAGCTTACAAATGCACCAGATCCCATCAGTATTAATGGAGAACCTGTGGAACGGGTAAAAGAATATAAATATCTTGGGATTGTGATTGACGATGAACTCAAAGGCAATGCAAATACAAATCTAGTCATTAAAAAGTGCAACCAAAGACTTCATTTTATCAGAATTTTAAATAACGTTCATGTAGACAAGAAAATAATCAGCTTGTTTTATAAATCCACCTTAGAGTCAATTTTGAATTTTTCTGTCACTACCTGGTACAAAAAGCTAACTGTATCAGACAGAAATAAGCTAAACAAAATAGTCAAAAAAGCCAAAAAGTTAGGGGCAACAGTAACATTCATAGACAATCTATATCAAGAGGCAGCATTAAAACAAGTTCGGAAAATAATGCAGGACCAAACTCATCCTCTTAATAACTGTTATATGTTTTTAAGGTCAGGACGAAGGCTGGCACTGCCATTGATAAAAACGGAGCGGTACAAGAAAACTTTTGTCCCCAGCAGTATTGTGATTTTTAACCATTTTTACTCATAGAAACTCTTTTAATGCTTTTTTGTGACACACTTTTATTTATATATAGTACTTCTGGAGCCTGTTTTTTGCCAAAAAGAATTTCACATGTATGCATATATGTATAACAATGTGACCAATAAATTATCTTATCCTTATCTTATCTTATCTTATTTCTCATAATGTCATTTCATTCCCACATAAAGCTAGTTTCGCATGCAATTTGGGGTTCTGGTGAAAAACACTCAAAATACACCCATTTGGTAAGGTTGTTCTGTTTCTGAATTCAGAGTTTCAGCATTTTGGTACCTAAGAAACTTCTCCACATACACGAGTTTTTGCGTTTTTTGCCTTGTGGTTCTTGTGAAACTATAAAATACTCATTATACACGTTTCTCGTAATCTCCTTTTGTTTCCAAATATAGAGTGGATTGCATGCATTTTCGCGTTTTTTGTAGGTAACAAGCTCAAAAACACTCAAAATATACATTTTTGGTAATGTTATTCTATATATATATATATATATATATATATATATATATATATATATATATATATATATATATATATATATATATATATATATATATATATATATATATATATATATATATATATATATATATATATATATATATATATATATATATATATATATATATATATATATATATATATATATATATATATATATATATATATATATATATATATATATATATATATATATATATATATATATATATATATATAATGTCCTTTTGTTTCCGAATATAGAGAGATTTGCATCCATTTTCGCTCAAAAACCCCAAAAATACCTTTTTGGTAATATTATTCTATTTCATGATATTGGTTGATTTGCATTCTTTTTAGCGTTTTTCTACGTAAAAAGTCACGTTTTCAGTAAATTTGTTTTGGATTCCCATACAGAGTTATTTCCATATTATTTATTGTTTTGGTGCCTAACATACTGAAAAAAAGGCAAAAGACAGGTTTCAGGTAAAGTCGTTTAATTTCCAAATATAGGTGGCTCTACATGCACTTTAGGGTTTGGTACATAACGGTCTGAAAAAAAGCTAAAATTACCTTTTTTGATATTCTTTTTTCACATAATTTCCCCCGAATTTTGCCAGAATTTTGGCGTCTTAATTAATTAATCATGATTAATAACAAAAAATAAATGCTATTTTTTCATTTATTTATTTTTTCTCTATATAAAGTGTTATTTGTGGGTTTAAGCTTTTTGGTACTTAAGGAACGTAAAAAACACTCATAATACTTGTTTCTCGTAATGTCCTTTTGTTTCCTATAGATAAGATTCTTTACATGTATTTAAGCGTTTTTATAGGTAACATGATCAAAAACACTCAAAATATACCTTTTTGGTAATGTTATTCTATTTCTTCATATTGGTTGGTTTCCATCCGTTTTACCGTTTTTCTACGTAAAACACAGAAAAGACACGTTTTCAGTAATTTTGTTTTGGATTCCCATATAGAGTGACTTCCATGTTATTTATCGTTTTGATGCCTAACATGCTGAAAAACACTCAAAAGACAGGTTTCTTTTAAAGTCGTTTAATTTCCCCATATAGGTGGCTTTGCATACACTTTAGGGTTTGGGACATAACAGTCCGAAAAAAAGCTAAAATTAACCTCTTTCATAATATACTTTTTTTACGTAATTTTCCTGAATTTTTCCAGAATTTTGGCATCTCAGTGCCTATGAAGATCAATAAAAAATGCTATTTTTTTATTTATTTATTTTTTCTCTATAAAGAGTGTTATTTGTGGGTTTCAGCTCTTTGGTACTTAAGGAACTTATAAACACTTATAATACACATTCCTCGTAATGTCTTTTCATTCCCAAACATAGGGTTCTTTGCATGTATTTAAGTATTTTTATTGGTAACAACCTCAAAAACACTCAAAATACATGTTTTTGATAATGTTATTCTGTTTTTCCATAAAGGGTGTTTTGCATGGGTTTTACCGTTTTGGTATGTAACGAGCTCAAAAAAACTTAAAGGCAAGTTCTTGGTAAAAGTTGGTTATATTCCCATGTAATGTGATTGCCCTGCTTTTTAGTGCTAAAAAGACACTTTTCTAGTAATTTCATTTTTTTTCCACAGTTTCGCATGTAATTTGGGGTTGGACCACTAAGAATGTGAAAAAAAAACACTCAAAATACACTCATTTCCTAAAATTGTTCTGTTTCTCAATTAAGAGTGTTATTCATGAGTTTCAGCATTTTGGTATCTAAGAAACTTCTCCATATATACGAGTTTTGCGTTTTTTGCCTTATGGTTCTTGAAAACTATTAATACATTCATTATACAATTTTCTTGTAATATCCTTTTCTTTCCCAATATAGACTGCTTTGCATTCATTTTTGCGTTTTTTTGTAGGTAACAAGCTCAAAAACACTCAACTTTTTTGTAATGTTATTCTATTTCTTCATATTGGTTGGTTTGCATCCGTTTTAGCGTTCTACGCTAAAACTGAAAAGACACGTTTTCAGTAATACTGTTGAAATTGCTGAAAACACCCAAAGACACGTTTCTTGTAAAGTCGTGTAATTTCCCCATATAGATGGGTTTGCATGCACATCGTACATATCTCCGGAAAAAGCTAAAATATTTTTTTTTGTTTTTTTTTCACATAATTTCCCTGAATTTTCTCAGAATTTTGGCATCTCGTTACCTATGAAGATGAATAAAAAAAAACTCTATTTTTTTAATTATTTTTTCTCTATAAAGAGTGTTATTTGTGGGTTTTAGATTTTTGATACTTAAGGAACTTAAAAATACTCATAATACACGATTTTCGTAATGTCCTTTCGTTTCACAAACATAGGGTTCTTTGCATGTATTTAAGCGATTTTATAGGTAACATGATCAAAAACAATCAAAATACATGTTTTTGGTAATGTTATTCTGTTTCTCCATAAAGGTTGTTTTGCATGCGTTTAGCGTTTTGGTATGTAAGGAGTTAAAAAACACTTAGAGGCAAGTTCTTCGTAAAATTTGTTTTTTTTGCAATGTAATGTGATTGTTCTGCTTTTTAGTGTTTTTTTGCATATAACGCTCAAAAACACTCAAAAGACACTTTTATTGTAATGTCATTTTTTTTTCCCACATAAAGCTAGTTTCGCATGTAATTTGGGATTTTCGTAACTAAGAATGTCAAAAACAATCAAAATACACACATTTGGTAAGGTAGTTCTGTTTTTTAATTAAAAGTGTTATTCATGAGTTTTAGCGTTTTGGTATGTAAGAAACTTCTCTATATACACGAGTTTTTGCGTTTTTTGCCTTGTGGTTCTTGTGAAACTATTAAACACTCATTATACACGTTTCTCGTAATGTCTTTTTGCTTCCCAATATAGAGTGCTTTCCATCCTTTTGCGCGTTTTTTTGTAGGTAAAAAGCTCAAAAACACTTTTTGGTAATGTTATTCTATTTCTTCATATTTGTTGGTTTGCATCCGTTTAAACGTTTTTCTACGTAAAACACTGAAAATACACGTTTTCAGTAATTTTGTTTTGGATTCACATAGTGACTGACTTCCATATTATTTATCGTTTTGGTGCCTAACATGCTGAAAAACACTGAAAAGACAGGTTTCTGGTAAAGTCGTTTAACTTCCTTATATAGGTAGCATGCACTTTAGAGTTTGGTACATAAATATCCGAAAAAAAGAGCTATAATTAACTTTTTTGATAATGTTCTTTTTTCCACATAAATTCCCTGCATTTTGGCAGAATTTTGGCATCTTGGTACCTATGAAAATCAATATAAATTTTTTTTTTTTTATTTAATTTTTTCTCTATAAAGAGTGTTATTTGTGGGTTTTAACGTTTTGGTACTTAAGGAACTCAAAAACGGTCCTAATACACGTTTTCGTGATGTCCTTTCGTTTCCCAAACATAGGGTTCTTTGCATGTATTTAAGCGTTTTTATAAGTAACATGATCAAAAGCACTTAAAACACATGTTTTTAGTAATGTTATTCTACTTGTCCATTAAAGAGTTTTTTGCATACGTTTTAGAGTTTTGGTTTGTAAGGAGGTCAAAAACACTTCAAGGCAAGTTCTTGGTAAAAGTTGGTTTTATTTCCATGTAATGTGATTGCCTTTTTTTTGTGATTTTTTGCCTAAAACGCTCAAAAACACTCAAAAGACACATCTGGTAATGTCATTATTTTCAACATAGTTTCGCGTGGTATTTGGGGTTTTGCTAACTAAGAATGTGAAAAACACTCAAAATTCACCCATTTCGTAAGGTTGCTCTGTTTCTCAATTAATATTCTTATTCATGAGTTTCAGCATTTTAGTATCTAAAAAACTTCTTTATATACACGAGTTTTTGCGTTTTTTGCCTTGTAGTTCTTGTGAACTATAAAACATTCATTATGCACTTTTCTCGCAATGTCCTTTTCTTTCCTAATATAAATTGCTTTTTTTTTTTTATCAATTTTCGCGTTTTTTTGTAGGTAACAAGCTCAAAAACACTCAAAATGTACCTTATTGGTTGGTTTGCATCCTATTGTGAACCAATAGGGAGTGCTTTGCATCCATTTTCGCGTTTTTTGTAGGTAAATAGCTCAAAAACAATCAAAATGTACCTTTTTGGTAATGCTATTTTATTTCTTCTTATTGGTTGGTTTGCATCCGTTTAAGCGTTTTTCTACGTAAAACACCGAAAAGACACGTTTTCAGTAATTTTGTTTTAGATTCCCATATAAAGTGAGTTGCATGTTATTTACCGTTATGGTGCCTAACAAGCTGAAAAACACTCATAAGACAGTTTTCTGGCATAAACGTTTAATTTCCCCATATAGGTGGCTTTGCATGCACTTTAGTGTTTGGTACATAACAGTACGAAAAAAAAGGCTTAAATTAACATTTTTGATAATTCACTCATAATTTCCTGAATTTTGCCCAAATTTTGGCAAAAACATCCAAAATTTATGTTTTTAGTAATGTTATTCTCTTTCTCCATAAAATGTGTTTTGCATGCGTTTTACCGTTTTGGTATATAAGAAGCTCAAAACACTTAAAGTCAAGCTCTTCGTAAAAATTGATTTTATTGCCATGTAAAGTGATTCCCCTGCTTTTTAGTGCATTATTCCTTATCACGCTCAAAAACACTCAATAGACACTTTTCTGGTAATGTCATTTTTTTCCTACATAAAGCTGGTTTCGCATCCAATTTGGGATTTTGGTAACTAAGAATGTGAAAAGCACTCAAAATACACGCATTGGGTAAAGTTGTTCTGTTTCTCAATTAAGAGTGTTATTCATGAGTTTCAGCATTTTGGTATCTAGGAAACTTCTCCATATACACGAGTTTTTGCGTGTTTTGCCTTGTGGTTCTTTTGAACTATAAAACATTCATTATGCAGTTTTCTCCCAATGTCCTTTTGTTTCCTAATATAAATTGCTTTTTTATCAATTTTCGCGTTTTTTTATAGGTAACTAGCTCAAAAACACTCAAAATATACCTTTTTAGTAATGTTTTTCTACTTCATGATATTGGTTTGTTTACATCCGTTTTAGCGTTTTTCTACGTAAAACAATGAGAAGACATGTTTTCAGTTATTTTGTTTTGGTTTGACATATAGAGTGAGTTCCTTATTATTGATCGTTTTGGTGCCTAACATACTGAAAAACACTCAAAACACAGATTTCTGGTAAGGTCGTTTAATTTCCTCATATAGGAGGCTTTGCATGCACTTTAGTGTTTGGTACATAACAGTCCAAAAAAAAGCTAATATCAACCTTTTTGATAATATTCTCTTATCATATAATTGCCCTAATTTTGCCCAGAATTTTTGGCAACTCGGTACCTGTGAAGGTGAATAACAAAAAAAAAAAAAAAAGTCCTTTTATTGATTTTTTTTCTAAATAACGAGTATTATTTGTATGTTTTAGCTTTTTGGTAGTTAAGGAACTTAAAAAACACTCATAATACACGTTTCTCGTAATGTCCTTACGTTTCCCAAACATAAGGTTCTTTGCATGTATTTAAGCGTTTTTATAGATAACATTATCAAAAACACTCAAAATACATGTTTTTGGTAATGTTATTCTGTTTCTCCATAAAGTTTGTGTTCCATGCGTTTTAGCGGTTTGTCATGTGAGGAGCTGAAAAACACATATTGGCAAGTTCTTGGTAAAAGTTGGTTTTATTCCTATGTAATGTGATTGCCCTGCTTTTTAGTACTTCATTGCCTAACACGCTCAAAAACAATTAAAAGACACTTCTGATAATGTAATTTTATTCCCCTCATAAAGCTAGTTTCGCATGCTATTTTGGGTATTGCTAACTAGGAATATGAAAAACACTAAAAATACAGGCATTTGCTAAGGTTGTTCTTTTTCTCAATTAAGATTGTTATTCATGAGTTTCAGCATTTTGGTATCTAAGAAACTTCTTTATATATACGAGTTTTTGCGTTTTTCTACGTAAAACACTGAGAAGATACATTTTCAGTAATTTTGTTTTGGATTCCCATATAGAGTGAGTTCCTTATTATTTATCGTTTTGGTGCCTAACTTGCTGAAAAACACTCAAAAGACAGATTTCTGGTAAGGTCGTTTAATTTCCTTATATAGAAGGCTTTGCATGCACTTTAGGGTTTGGTACATATCGAAAAAAAACCTAAAATTAACTTTTTTGATAATATTCTTTTGTTCATAAAATTTTCCTGAATTTTCCCAGAATTTTGGCATCTCGGTGCCTATCAAGATGAAAATAAAAAATTCGTATTTTTTTTCTAAATAAAGAGTTTTTTGTGGGTTTTATCTTTTTGGTACTTAAAGAACTTATAAAAACACTCATAATACACGTTTCTCGTAATGTCCTTTTCTTTCCCAAACATAATGTTCTTTACATGTATTTAAGCGTTTTTATACATAACATGATAAAAAAAATCCTAAATTACATGTTTTTGGTAATGTTGTTCTGTTTCTCCATAAAGTTTGTTTTGCATGCGTTTTAGCGTTTGGTATATAAGGAGCTCAAAAACATTTAAAGGCAAGTTCTTGGTAAAAATTGGTTTTATTCCAATGAAAAATGATTGCTCTGCTTTTTAGTGCTTTATTGCCTATCACACTCAAAAACACTCAAAAGACATTTTTCTAGAAATGTTATGTTTTCCCATATAAATCTGGTTTCGCATGAAATTTGCGTTTTTGGTAACTAAGAATATGAAAAACACTCAAAATACACGAATTTGGTAAGGTTCTTCTGTTTCTCAATTAAGAGTGTTATTAATGAGTTTCAGCATTTTGGTATCTAGGAAACTTTTCCATATACACGTGTTTTTGCGTTTTTTGCCTTGTTGTTCTTTTGAACTATAATACACTCATTATACACTTTTCTCGCAATGTCCCTCTGTTTCCCAATATAGAGAGCTTTGTATCAATTTCAACATTTTTTTTGTAGGTAACAAGTTCAAAAACACTCACAATATACCTTTTTTATAATGTTTTTTTTTTTTTTTCTATTTCTTGATATTGGTTGGTTTGCATCCATTTTAGCGTTTTTCTACGTAAAACACTGGGAAGACACGTTTTCAGTAATTTTGATTTGCATTCACATATAAAGTGAGTTCCTTATTTATTTATCTTTTTGGTGCCTAACATTCTGAAAAACACTCAAAAGACAGATTTCTTTTAAGGTCGTTTAATTTCCTTATATAGGAGGCTTTGCATGCACCTTAGGGTTTGGTATATAACAGTCCGAAAAAAAAGCTAAAATTAACTTTTTTTTTATAATTTTCTTTTATCATATAATAGCCAGGAATCTTCCCAGAATTTTGGCATCTCGGTACCTATGAAGATGAATAACAAAAAAAATAATAAATCCTATTGTTTTATTTTTTATTTATTTATTTTTCTAAATAAAGAGTGTTATTTGTGGGTTTTAGCTTTTTGGTACTTAAGGAACTTGCAAACACTCATAATACATATTTCTCGTAATGTCCTTTCGTTTCCCAAACATAATGTTCTTTGCATGTATTTAAGCGTATTTATAGATAACATGATCAAAAACACTCAAAATACATGTTTTTGGTAGTGTTATTCTGTTTGTCCATAAAAAGGGTTTTGCATGCATTTTAGCATTTTGGTAGGTAATGAGCTCAAAAACACCTAAAGGCAAGTTCTTGGTAAAAGTTGGTTTTATTCCCATGTAATGTGATTGCCCTGATTTTTAGTGCTTTATTGCCTAACATTCTCAATAACACTCGAAAGACATTTTCTGGTAATATTATTTTTTTCCCACATAAAGCTAGTTTCGCATGGAATCTGCGGTTTGGTAACTAAGAAAGTGAAAAACACTTAAAATACAGGCATTTAGTAAGGTTGTTCTGTTTCTTAATTAAAAGTGTTATTCATGAGTTTCAGCATTTTGGTATGTAAGAAACTTCTCTATGTACACGAGTTTTTGAGTTTTTGCCTTGTGGTTCTTGAGAAACTATAAAACACTCATTATACACGTTTCTTTTCTTTCCTAATATAGAGTGCGTTTCATCCATTTTCGCATTTTTTTGTAGGTAACAAGCTCTATTTCTTGATATTGGTTGGTTTGCATCCGTTTTAGCGATTTTCTACGTAAATCACTGAAAAGACACGTTTTCAGTAATATTGTTGAAATTGCTGAAAAAAAAACACTCAAAAGACACATTTCTGGTAAAGTCGAGTAATTTCTCCATATAGTTGGCTTTGCATGCACTTCAGGGTTTGGTACATAACTCCAGAAAAAAGCGATTATTTTTTTCATAATCATTTTTTTTTACAAAATTTCCCTGCATTTTTCCAGAATTTAGGTATCTCGGTACCTATGAAGATGAATAACAATTTTTTTTTCTCTCTATAAAGTGTTATTTGTGTGTTTTAGCTTTTTGGTACTTAAGGAACTTAAAAACACTCATAATACACGATTTTCGTAATGTCCTTTTCTTATACAAACATAGGGTTCTTTACTTGTATTTAACCGTTTTTATAGATAACATGATCAAAAAGCACTCAAAATACATATTTTTGGTAATGTTATTCTGTTTCTCCATAAAGGGTGTTTTACATGCGTTTTAGCGTTTTTGTCAGGAGGTTTGGTGCATAAGTCCGAAAAAAAAGCTAAAATTAACTTTTTTGATAATATTCTTTTATCATATAATTGCCCTGAATTTTTACCAGAATTCTGGCATCTCGGTACCTATGAAGATATAAAAAAAAAATTATTTATTTATTTATTTATTATTTTTTTCTCAATGAAGAGTGTTATTTGTTGGATTTACCTTTTTGGTACTTAAGGAACTTAAAAACACTCATAATACACGTTTCTCGTAATGTCCTTTCGTTTCCCAAACAAAAGGTTCTTTGCATGTATTTAAGCCTTTTTATAGATAATATGATCAAAAACACTCAAAATACAAGGTTTTGGTAATGTTATTCTGTTTCTCCGTAAAGTGTGTTTTGCATGCGTTTTAGCAGTTTTGTATATAAGGAGCTCAAAAACATTTAAAGCAAGTTCTTGGGAAAAAATGGTTTTATTGCAATGTAATGTGATTGCCCTGCTTTTGAGTGGTTTATTACCTATCACGCTGAAAAACACTCAAAAGACACTTTTCTGGTAAATTCTTTTTTTTTTTCCTACAAAGCTATTTTCGCATGTAATTTGGGTTTTTTGGTAACTAAGAATGTGAAAAGCACTCAAAATCCACGCATTTATTAAGGTTGTTCTGTTTTTCAATTAAGAGTGTTATTCATCAGTTTCAGCATTTTGGTATCTAGGAAATCTCTCCATATACACGAGTTTTTGCGTTGTTTGCTTTGTGGTTCTTTTGAAATATAAAACACTCATTATACACTTTTCTTGCAATGTCCTTTTGTTTCCCAATATAGAGTGCTTTGCATCAATTTTCGCGTTTTTGTAGGTAAAGAGCTCAGAAACACTCAAAATATACCTTTTTGGTAACGTTTTTCTATTTCTTGATATTGGTTGGTTTGCATCCGTTTTAACGTTTTTCTACGTAAAACACTGAAAAGACACGTTTTCAGTAACTTTGTTTTCGATTCCCATATAGAGTGAGTTCCTTATTATTTATCGTTTCGGTGCGTAACATGCTAAAAAACACACAAAACACAGATTTCTGGTAAGGTCGTTTAATTTCCTCATATTGGAGGCTTTGCATGCACTTTAGGGTTTGGTACATAAGTCCGAACAAAAAAAGCTGAAATTAACTTTTTTGATAATATTTTTTTATCACATAATTACCCTGAATTTTCCCAGAATTTTGGCATCTTGGTACCTAGGAAAATGAATAACCAAAAAAAAAAAAAAAAAAAATCCTATTTTATTTTTTTATTTTTTATTTTCTAAATAAAAAGTGTTATTTGTGGGTTTTAGCTTTTTGGTACTTAAGGAACTTATAAAAACACTCATAATACACGTTTCTCGTAATTTCCTTTTGTTTCCCAAACATAATGTTCTTTGCATGTACTTAAGCGTTTTTATAGATAACATGATCAAAAACACTCTAAATACATGTAATTGGTAATGTTATTCTGTTTCCCCATAAAGTTTATTTTCCATTCGTTTTAGCGGTTTCTTATATAAGGGGTTAAAAAACACTTAAGGCAAATTCTTCGTAAAAGTTGGTTTTATTCCCATGTAATGTGATTGTTCTGCTTTTTAGTGATTTGTTGCATATCACGCTCAAAAACACTGAAAGGACACTTTTCTGGTAATGTCATTTTTTTCCCACATAAAGCTAATTTCGCATGTAATTTGGCATTTTTGTAACTAAGAACGTGAAAACACTCAAAATACACAATTTGGTAAGGTAGTTTTGTTTATGAATTAAAAGTGTTATTCATGCATTTCCTCATTTTGGTATGTAAAAATTTCTCTATATACACGAGTTTTTGCGTTTATTGCCTTGTGGTTCTTTTAAAACTATAAAACATTCATTATACACGTTTCTCGTAATGTCCTTTTGTTTCCTAATATAGAGTGCTCTACATCCATTTTTGCATTTTTTGTAGGTAACAAGCTCAAAAACACTCAAAATATATCTTTTTGGTAATGTTATTCTATTTCTTTATATAGGATGGTTTGTATCCGCTTAAGCGTTTTTCTACGTAAAACACTGAAAAGACACGTTTTCAGTAATTTTCTTTTGGATTCACATATTGACTGACTTCCAAATTATTTATAGTATTGGTGCCTAACATGCTGAAAAACACGGAAAAGACAGGTTTCTGATAAAGTCGTTTAACTTTCCTAAATAGGTGGCTTTGCATGCACTCTAGGTTTTGGTACATAACAATCCGAAAAAAAAGCTATAATTAACTTTCATGATAATGTTCTTTTCCACATAAATTCCCTGAATTTTGGCAGAATTTTGGCAATTCGGTACCTATGAAGATGAAAAAAAAATCCCATTTTTTTATTTTTTTATTGATTTTTTTTTCTAAAAAGTGTTATTTGTGGGTTTTAGCTTTTTCGTACTGAAGGAACTTAAAAAAACACTCATAATACACGTTTCTCGAAATGTCTTTTCGTTTCCCAAATATAAGCTTCTTTGCATGTATTTAAGGGTTTCTATAAATAACATGATCAAAAACACTCAAAATACATGTTTTTGGTAATGTTTTTCTGTTTCTCCATAAAGGGTGTTTTGCATGCATTTTAGCGTTTCAATATATAAAAAGCTCAAAAACACTTAGAGGCAAGTTCTTGGTAAAATTTGGTTTTATTCCCATGTAATATGATTGCCCTGGCTTTTAGTGCTTTATTGCGTAACACGCTCAAAAAACACTGAAAAGACATGCAAAGCCTCCCATATGAGGAAATTAAAGACCTTACCAGAAATCTGTCTTTTAAGTGTTTTTCAGTTTGTTAGGCACCAAAATGATAAATAATAAAGAACTCACTCTATGTGGGAATCCAAAAAAAAAAAATGCTGAAAATGTATCTTCTCAGTGTTTTACGTAGAAAAACGCTAAAACTTATGCAAACCAACCAATATCAAGAAGCAGAAAAACATTACCAAAAATGTATTTTTTTGAGTTTTTGAGCTTGTTACCTACAAAAAAAAAAGCGCAAAAAAAATTGATAGAAAGCACTCTATATTTGGAAACAAAGGGACATTGCGAGAAAAGTGTATAATGAATGTTTTATAGTTTAAAAAAACACAAGGCAAAAAACGCAAAAACTCGTGTATATGGAGAAGTTTCCTAGATACCAAAATGCTGAAACTCATGAATAACACTCTTAATTGAGAAACAGAACAACCTTACTAAATGCATGTCAAAAACACTAAAATGCAAGTTCTTCATAAAAGTTGGTTTTATTCCCATGTAATGTGATTGCCCTGCTTTTTAGTGCTTTTTTTGCCTAACACGCTCAAAAACACTCAAAGACACTTCTGGTATTGTCATTTTCTTCCCTCATAAAGCTAGTTTCGCATGGAATTTGGGGTTCTGGTAACTAAGAATGTAAAAAAACACTCAAAATGCACGCATTTAGTAAGGTTGCTCTGTTTCTTGATTAAGAAAGTTATTCATGAGTTTCAGCATTTTGGTATCTTGGAAACTTCTCCACACATACGAGTTTTTGTGTTTTTTGCCTTGTGATTCTGGTGAAACTATAAAATACTCATTATACACGTTTCTCGTTATGTTCTTTTTTTTCCCCTAATATACAGTGCTTTGCATCCATTTTTACGTTTTTTTTTATGTAACAAGCTCAAAACATACAAAATATACTTTTCTGGTAATATTATTCTATTTTTTCATATTGGTTGGTTTGCATCCGTTTTAGCGTTTTTCTACGTAAATCTTTTAAACGACACGTTTTCAGTAATTTTGTTTTGGATTTCCATATACAGTGACTTTCATATAATCTATCGTTTTCGTGCCTAACATGCGAAAAAACACTCAAAAGACAGGTTTCTTGTAAAGTCGTTAAATTTTCCCAAATAGGTGTCTTTGCATACACTTTATGGTTTGGTACATAACTCCGAAAAAAGGTAAAATTAACTTTTTCGATAATGTTCTTTTTTCCACATAATTTCCTTGAATTTTGGCAGAATTTTGGCATCTTGGTACCTATGAACATGAATAACAAAAAAATAAAAATGCTATTTTTTTCTATTTATTTATTATTCTCTATAAAGAGTGTTATTTGTAGGTTTAAACGTTTTGGTACTTAAAGAACTTAAAAACATTCATAATACACATTTCTCGTAATGTCCTTTCGTTTCCCAAATATAGGGATCTTTGCATGTATTTAGGTGTTTTTATAGGTAACATGATAAAAAAACACTCAAAAACACTTGTTTTTGGTAATGTTTTTCTGCTTCTCCATAAAGGAGTGTTTTGCATGCGTTTTAGCGATTTGTTATGTAACGAGCTGAAAAACACTTCACGGCAAGTTCTTGGTAAAAGTTGGTTTTATTCCAATGTAATATGATTGCCCTGCTTTTTAGTGCTTTATTGCCTAACACGCTTAAAAACACTCAAAAGACACTTTTGGTAATGTCATTTTTTTATCCACATAAAGCTAGATTCGCATGCTATTTGGGGTTTTGCTAACTAAGAATGTGAAAAAAAAAACATTAAAAATACACGCATTTGGTAATGTTCTGTTTCTCAATTAAGATTGTTATTCATGAGTTTCAGCATTTTGGTATCGAAGAAACTTCTTTATATACACGAGTTTTTGCGTTTTTTGCCTTGTGGTTCTTGTTAACCACAAGTTCTTTTGCCGGAAAATAATAAGACACTTATTATACACGTTTCTCGTAATGTCCTTTTCTTTCCCAATAGGGAGTGCTTTGCATCTATTTTCCCTTTTTTTTTAGGTAACAAGCTCAAAAAACACTCAAAATATACCTTTTTGGTAATGTTATTCTACTTTTTCATATTGGTTGGTTTCTATCCGTTTTCGCGTTTTTCTACGTAAAACACCGAAAAGACACGTTTTCAGTAGTTTTCTTTTTGTTTCCCAAAGAATATTGCCAGAATTTTGGCATCTTTGTACCTATGAAGATGAATAACAAAAAAAAAAAAAAAATATTTTATATTTTTTTTGCTCTATAAAGAGTGTTATTTGTGGGTTTTAGCTTTTTTGGTACTTAAGGAACTTAACAACACTCATAATACACGTTTCCCGTAATGTCCTTTCGTTTCCCAAACATAAGGTTCTTTGCATGTATTTAAGCGTTTTTATAAATAACATGATCAAAAACACTCAAAATACATGTTTTTGGTAATGTTTCTCCATAAAGGCTGTTTTGCATGCGTTTTAGCGTTTTGGTATGTAAGGAGTTAAAAAAAACACTTAAAGGCAAGTTCTTCGTAAAAGTTGGTTTTATTCCCATGTAATGTGATTGTTCTGCTTTTTAGTGCTTTGTTGCACATCACGCTCAAAAACACTCAAAAGACACTTTTCTGGTAATACCTTTTTTTTTTCCCACATAAAACTAGTTTCGCATGTAATTTGGGATTTTCGTAACTAAGAATGTGAAAAACACTCAAAATACACACATTTGGTAAGGTAGTCCTGTCTTTCAATTAAAAGTGTTATTCATGCATTTCAGCATTTTGGTATGTAAGAAACATCTCTATATACACGAGTTTTTGCGTTTTTTGCCTTTTGGTTTCTGTGAAACTATAAAACACTCATTATACACGTTTCTCGTAATGTTCTTTTGTTTCCCAATATAGAGTGCTTTCCATCCATTTTCGCATTTTTTGTAGGTAACAAGCTGAAAAACACTCAAAATATATCTTTTTGGTAATATTCTATTTCTTCATATTGGACGGTTTGCATCCGTTTTAGCGTTTTTCTTCGTAAATCACTGAAAAGACACGTTTTCAGTAATATTGTTGAATTTGCTGAAAAACACTGAAAAGACAGATTTCTGGTAAAGTCGTGTAATTTCCCCATATAGGTGGCTTTGCATACACTTCTGGGTTTGGTACATGATTCCGGAAAAAAAGCTAAATTTTTTTTATAATGTTTTTTTACATAATTTCGCTGAATTTTACCTGAATTTTGGCATCTTCATACCTATGTAGATGAATAACAAAAAAAAATGTATTTTTTTAGTTGTTTATTTTTTCTCTATTTGTGGGTTTTAGTTTTTTAGTACTTAAGGAACTTAAAAACAATCATAATACACGATTTTCGTAATGTCCTTTCGTTTCACAGACATAGGGTTCTTTGCATGTATTTAAGCGTTTTTATAGGTAACATGATCAAAAACACTCAAAATACATGTTTTTGGTAATGTTATTCTGTTTCTCCATAAAGGGTGTTTTGCATGCGTTTTAGCGTTTTGGTATGTAAGGAGTTAAAAACACTTAAAGGCAACTTCTTCGTAAAAGTTGGTTTTATTCCTATATAATGTGATTATTCTGCTTTTTAGTGCTTTGTTGCATATCACGCTCAAAAACACTCAAAAGATAATGTCATTTTTTTTCCACATAAAGCTAGTTTTGTATGTAATTTGGGATTTTCGCAACTAAGAATGTGAAAAAACACTCAGAATACACACATTTGGTAAGGTAGTTCTGTTTCTCAATTAAAAGTGTTATTCATGAATTTTAGTATTTTGGTATGTAAGAAACTTCTCTATATACATGAGTTTTTGCGTTTTTTGTCTTGTGGTTCTTGTGAAACTATAAAACAATCATTATACACGTTTCTCTAAATGTCCTTTTGCTTCCCAAGATAGAGTGCTTTCCATCCATTTGCGCGTTTTTTGTAGGTAAAAAGCTCAAAAACACTTTTTGGTAATGTTATTCTATTTCTTCATATTTGTTGGATTGCATCCGTTTTATCGTTTTTCTACGTAAAACACTGAAAAGACACGTTTTCAGTAATTTTGTTTTGGATTCACATATTGACTGACTTCCATATTATTTATCGTTTTGGGGCCTAACATGCTGAAAAAACACTGAAAAGACAGGTTTCTGGTAAAGTCGTTTAACTTCCTTATAGAGGTGGCATGCACTTTAGAGTTTGGTACATAAAAATCCGAAAAAGAGCTATAATTAACTTTTTTGATAATGTTCTATTTTCCAAAATTCCGTGAATTTTGGCTGAATTTTGGCGTCTTGGTACCTATGAAAATCAATATAAGAAAAAAAGCTATTTTTATTTATTTTTTTTTTTCTCTATACAGTGTTATTTGTGGGTTTTAACGTTTTGGTACTTAAGGAACTTAAAAACGGTCCTAATACACGTTTCTCGTAATGTCCTTTCGTTTCCCAAAAATAGGGTTCTTTGCTTGTATTTAAGCATTTTTTGTAGGTAACATAATCAAAAACACTTAAAACACATGTTTTTAGTAATGTTATTCTGCATCTCCATAAAGGATTTTTTGCATGCGTTTTAGCGTTTTGGTTTGTAAGGAGGTCATAAACACTTTAAGGCAAGTTCTTGGTAAAAAGTTAGTTTTATTCCCATGTAATGTGATTGCCCTGTTTTTTTTTTTTTTTTTTTTTTGTAATTTATTGTCTAACACGCTCAAACACACTCAAAAGACACTTCTGGTAATGTCATTTTTTTTCCAACATAGTTTCGCGTGCTATTTGGGGTTTTGCTAACTATGAATGTGAAAAACACTGAAAATACACGCATTTGGTAAGATTGTTCTGTTTCTCAATTAAAATTGTTATTCAAGAGTTTCAGCATTTTAGTATCTAAGAAACTTCTTTATGTACACTAGTTTTTGCGTTTTTTGACTTGTGGTTCTGGTGAACCACAAGTTCTTTTGCTCAAAAATAAGACACTCCTTATACACGTTTCTCGTAATGTCCTTTTGTTTCCCAATAGGAAGTGCTTTGCATCCATTTTCGCGTTTTTTGTAGGTAACAAGCTCAAAAACACTCAAAATGTACCTTTTTGGTAATGTTATTTTATTTCTTCTTATTGGTTGGTTTGCATCCGTTTTAGCGTTTTTCTACGTAAAACACCGAAAAGACACGTTTTCAGTAATTTTGTTTTAGATTCCCATATAGAGTGACTTGCATGTTTTTTACGGTTATAGTGCCTAAGAAGCTGAAAAACACTCATAAAACAGTTTTCTGACAAAGTGCTTTTCATGCACTTTAGGGTTTGGTACATAACAGTACGAAAAAAAAAAAGCTAAAATTAACTTTTTTGATAATTGACTCATAATTTCCTGAATTTTGCCCAGATTTCGGCATCTCGGTACCTTTGAAAATGAAAAAGAAAGAAAAAAATATCGTATTTTTTTTATTGATTTATTTTTTTCTCAATAAAGAGTGTTATTTGTGGCTTTTAGCTTTTTGTTAAATAATGATCTTAAAAACTCTTAATACACGTTTCTCGCAATGTCCTTTCATTTCCCCAAAATAGGGTTCTTTGCATATATTTAAGCGTTTTTATTGATCAAAAACACTCAAGATATATTTTTTGGTAATGTTATGTAATGTAATGTTCTCCATAAAGTGTGTTTTGCATGCGTTTTAGCGTTTTCGTATATAAATAGCTCAAAACACTTAAAGGCAAGTTCTTGGTAAAAAATTGATTTTATTGCCATGTAAAGTGATTCCCCTGCTTTTTAGTGCTTTATTGCCTATCACGCTCAAAAACACTCAATAGACACTTTTCTGGTAATGTCATATTTTTCCCACATAAAGCTGGTTTCGCATGCAATTTGGGATTTTGGTAGCTAAGAATGTGAAAAGCAGTCAAATTACACGCATTTAGTAACGTTGTTCTGTTTCAGAGTGTTATTCATGAGTTTCAGCATTTTGGTATATAGGAAACTTCTCCATATACACGAGTATCTGCGTTTTTTGCCTTGTGGTTCTTTTGAACTATTAAACATTCATTATACACTTTTCTCGCAATGTCCTTTTGTTTCCCAATATAGAGTGCTTTGCATCAATTTTTGCGTTTTTTTTTTTTTTGTAGGTAACAAGCTCAAAAACACTCAAAATATACCTTTTTGGTAATGTTTTTCTACTTCTTGATATTGATTGGTTTGCATCCGTTTTATCGTTTTTCTACGTAAAACAATGAGAAGACACGTTTTCAGTAATTTTGTTTTGGTTTGCCATATAGAGTGAGTTCCTTATTATTTAACGTTTTGGTGCCTAATATGCTGAAAAACACTCAAAACACAGATTTCTGGTAAGGTCGCTTAATTTCGTCATATGGGAGGCTTTGCATGCACTTGAGTGTTTGGTACATAACATGTCCTTGTTTCCCAAACAGAAGGTTCTTTGCATGTATTTAAGCGTTTTTATAGATAACATTATCAAAAACACTCAAATTACATGTTTTTGGTAATGTTGTCAAAAACACTCAAAATACATGTTTTTGGTAATGTTCTTTCTCCATAAAGTTTTTAGTAATGTTGTCAAAAATACTCAAAATACATGTTTTTGGTAATGTTGTTTCTCCATAAAGGTTTTTTTTTCCATGCGTTTTAGCGGTTTGGTATGTAAGGAGCTCAAAAACACATATTGGCAAAATCTTGGTAAAAGTTGGTTTTGTTCACATGTAATGTGATTGACCTGTTTTTTAGAACTTCATTGCCTAACACGCTAAAAAAAAAAAAAAACAATTAAAAGACACTTCTGGTAATGTCATTTTTTTTCCCTCATAAAGCTAGTTTCGCATGTTATTTTGGGTATTGTTAACTAGGAATATGAAAAACACTCAAAATACAGGCATTTGCTTAGGTTGTTCTGTTTTTCAATTAAGATTGTTATTCATGAGTTTCAGCATTTTGGTATCTAAGAAACTTCTTTATATACACGAGTTTTTGCGTTTTTCTTCGTAAAACACTGAGAAGATACATTTTCAGTAATTTTGTGTTGGATTCCCATATAGAGTGAGTTCCTTATTATTTATCGTTTTGATGCCTAACATGCTGAAAAACACTCAAAAGACAGATACTGTTAAGATCTTTTAATTTCCTCATATAGGAGGTTTTCCATGCACTTTAGGGTTTGGTACATAACAGTCCGAAAAAAAAGCTAAAATTAACTTTTTTGATAATATTATTTTGTTCATATAATTTTCCTGAATTTTCCCAGAATTTTGGCATCTCGGTACCTATGAAGATGGAAAAAAAAAATCCTATTTTTTTTCTAAATAAAGAGTGTTATTTGTGGGTTCAGCTTTTTGGTATTTAAGGAACTTAAAAAAAAACACTCATAATACACGTTTCTCGTAATGTCCTTCTGTTTCCCAAACATAATGTTCTTTCCATGTATTTAAGCATTTTAATAGATAACATGATAAAAAACACCCAAATTAGATGTTTTTGGTAATGTTATTCTGTTTCTCCATAAAGTTTGTTTTGCATGCGTTTTAGCGGTTTGGTATATAAGGAGCTCAAAAACATTTAAAGGCAAGTTCTTGGTATAAATTGGTTTTATTCCAATGAAAAGTGATTGCCCTGCTTCTTAGTGCTTTATTACCTATCACGCTCAAAAACACTCAAAAGACATTTTTCTGGAAATGTCATGTTTTCCCACTTAAATCTGGTTTCGCATGAAATTTGGGTTTTTGGTAACTAAGAATATGAAAAAAACTCAAAATACACGAATTTAGTAAGGTTGATCTGTTTCTCAATTGTGTTAGTCATGAGTTTCAGCATTTTGGTATCTAGGAAACTTCTCCATATACACGAGTTTTTGCGTTTTTTGCCTTGTTGTTCTTTTGAACTATAATACACTCGTTATACACTTTTCTCGCAATATCCCTTTGTATCCCAATATAGAATGCTTTGTATCAATTTTAGCGTTTTTTTTTTTGTAGGTAACAAGCTCAAAAACACTCAAAATATACCTTTTTGGTAATGTTTTTTTCTATTTCTTGATATTGGTTGGTTTGCACCCATATTTGCGTTTTTCTACGTAAAACACTGGGAAGACACGTTTTCAATGATTTTGTTTTGGATTCCCATATAAAGTGAGTTCCTTATTATTTATCTTTTTGGTGCCTAACATGCTGAAAAACACTCAAAAGACAGATTTCTGGTAAGGTCGTTTAATTTCATTATATAAAAGGCTTTGCATGCAGTTTAGGGTTTGGTACATAAGTCCAAAAAAAAAGCTAAAATCAGCTTTTTTGATAATATTCTCTTATCATATAATTGTCTTGAATTTTACCAGAATTTTGGCATTTCGGTACCTATGAAGAATAACAAAAAAAAATCCTATTTTTTTTATTTTTATATTTATTTTTATTTTTTTCTAAATAAAGAGTGGGTTTTAGGTTTTTGGTACTTAACAAACTTAAAAACACTCATAATATACGTTTCTCGTAATGTCCTTTTGTTTCCCAAACAGAAGGTTCTTTTCATGTATTTAAGCGTTTTTTATAGATAACATGATCAAAAACACTCAAAATACATGTTTTTGGTAATTTCATTCTGTTTCTCCATAAAGTTTGTTTTGCATGCGTTTTAGCGGTTTAGTATATAAGGAGCTCAAAAACACTTAGAGGCAAGTTCTTGATAAAAATTGGTTTTATTCAAATGTAATGTGATTGAACCTGCTTTTTAGTGCTTTATTGGCTATCATGCTCAAAAACACTCAAAAGACATTTTTCTGGTAATGTCATTTTTTTCTCACATAAAGCTGGTTTCGCATGCAATTTGGGGTTTTGGTAACTAAGAATGTAAAAAGCTCTCAAAATACACGCATTTAGTAAGGTTGTTCTGTTTTTCAATTAGGAATGTTATTCATGAGTTTAAGCATTTTGGTATCTAGGAAACTTCTCCATATCCACAAGTTTTTGCGTTTTTTGCCTTTTGGTTCTTTTGAACTATAAAACACTCACTATACACTTTTCTTGCAATGTCCTTTTATTTCCTAATATAGAGTGCTTTTGATCAATTTTTCCGTTTTTTGTAGATAACAAGCTCAAAAACACTCAAAATATACATTTTTGGTAATGTTTTCGTATTTTTTATATTGGTTTGGTTTAGTTTATATTGGTTTATATTGGTTTATATTGGTTTATATTGGTTGGTTTGCATCGGTTTTAGCGTTTTTCTGCGTAAAACACTGAGAAGACACGTTTTCAGTAGTTTTGTTTTAGATTCCCATATAAAGTGAGTTACTTATTTATTTATCGTTTTGGTACCTAAAATTCTGAAAAACACTCAAAAGACAGAATTCTTTTAAGGTCGTTTAATTTCCTCATATAGGAGGCTTTGCATGCACTTTAGGGTTTGGTACATAACAGTTCGAAAAAAAAAAGGTGAAATTAACTTTTTTGATAATATTCTTTTATCACATAATTGCCATGAATTTTCCAAGAATTTTGGCATGTCGGTACCTATGAATATGAATTAAAAAAAAAAAAAAAATCCTATTTATTTATTTTTTTATTTTTTTTTTATTTTCTAAATAAAGTGTTATTTGTTAGTTTTAGCTTTTTGGTACTTAAGGAACTTAAAAAAACATTCATAATACACGTTTCTCGTAATGTCCTTTTGGTTCTCAAACATAATGTTCTTTGCATGTACTTTAGCGTTTTTATAGATAACATGATCAAAAATACTCAAAATACACTTTTTTGGTAATGTTATTGTGTTTTTCCATAAAGTTTGTTTTGCATGCGTTTTAGCGGTTTGGTATATAAGGGGTTAATAAACACTTAAAGGCAAATTCTTCGTAAAAGTTGGTTTTATTCCCATGTAATGTGATCGTTGTGCTTTTTAGTGCTTTGTTGCATATCACGCTGAAAAACACTCAAAAGACACTCTTCTTATAATGTCGTTTTTTTTTTCCCAAATGATGGTAGTTTCGTATGTAATTTGGCATTTTCGTAACTAAGAATGTGAAAAACACTCAAAATACACAATTTGATAAGGTAGTTCTGTTTGTCTATTAAAGGTGTTATTCATGCATTTATTCATTTTGGTATTTAAGAAATTTCTCTATATACACGAGTTTTTGCGTTTATTGCCTTGTGATTCTTTTAAAACTATAAAACACTCATTATACACCTTTCTCCTAATGTCCTTTTGTTTTCTAATATAGAGTGCTTTACATCCATTTTTGGATTTTTTGTAGGTAACAAGCTCAAAAACATTCAAAATATATCTTTTTGGTAATGTTATTCTATTTTTTCATATAGGATGGTTTGTATCCGCTTTAGCGTTTTTCTACGTAAAACACTGAAAAGACACGTTTTCAGTAATTTTCTTTTCGATTCACATATTGACTGACTTCCATATTATTTATCGTTTTGGTGCCTAACATGCTGAAAAAGACTGAAAAGACAAGTTTCTGTTAAAGTCCTTTAACTTGTTTATATAGGTGGATTTTCATGCACTTTAGGGTTTGGTACAAAACAATCCGAAAAAAAGCTATAATTAACTTCTATAATAATATTCTTTTTTCCACATAAATTCCGTGAATTTGGGCAGAATTTTAGCATCTCGGTACCTATAAAGATGAATAACCAAAAAAAAAAAGAAAACAAATTTTTATTTATTTATTTTTCTAGACTGTTATTTGTGAGTTTTAGCTTTTTGGTACTGAAGGAACTTAAAAATCACTCATAATACACGTTTCTCGTAATGTTCTTTCGTTTCCCAAACATAAGGTTCTTTGTATGTATTTAAGCGTTTTTATACATAACATGATAAAAAACACTTAAAATACATGTATTTGGTAATGTTATTCTGTTTCTCCATAAAATGTATTTTGCATGCGTTTTAGCGTTTTGGTATGTAACGAGCTCAAAAACACTTAAAGGTAAGTTCTTGGTAAAATTTGGTTTTATTCCCATGTAATGTGATTGCCCTGGCTTTTAGGGCTTTATTGCGTAACACGCTCACAAACACTGAAAAGACATGCAGAGCCTCCCATATGAGGAAATTAAAGACCTTACAAGAAATATGTCTTTTGAGTGTTTTTCAGCATATTAGGTACCAAAACGATATATAATAAGGAACTCACTCTATGTGGGAATCCAAAAGAAAATTACTGAAAACATGTCTTCTCAGTGTTTTACGTAGAAAAACGCTAAAAATGATACAAATCAACCAATATCAAGAAGCAGAAAAACATTACCAAAAATGTATATTTTGAGTGTTTTTGTGCTTGTTTCCTACAAAAAAACGCGAAAATGGATACAAAGCATTCTATATTAGGAAAGAAAGGGATATTGCAAGAAAAGTGTATAATGAATGTTTCATAGTTTAAAAAACCACAAGGCAAAAAACGCAAAAACTCGTGTGTATGGAGAAGTTTCCTATATACCAAAATGCTGAAACTCATGAATAACACTCTTAATTGAGAAACAGAGCAACCTTACTAAATGCGTGTCAAAAGCACTAAAAGACAAGTTCTTCGTAAAAAGTTGTTTTATTCCTATGTAATGTGATTGCCCTGCTTTTTAGTGCTTTATTGCCTAACACGCTCAAAAACACTCAAAGACACTTTTCTGGTAATGTCATTTTTTTCCCCACATAAAGCTAGTTTCGCATGGAATTTGGGGTTTTGGTAACTAAGAATATAAAAAACCAATCAAAATACACGCATTTAGTAAGGTTGTTCTGTTTCTTGATTAAGAGTGTTATTCATGAGTTTCAGTATTTTGGTATCTTAGAAACATCTCCATACAGTCGAGTGTTTGCGTTTTTTGCCTTGTGATTCTGGTGAAACTATAAAACACTCATTATACACGTTTCTCGTTATGTCCTCTTTTTTTCTTATATAGAGTGTTTTGCATCCATTTTAGCGTTTTTTTTATGTAAGAAGCTAAAAAACACACAAAATATTTTTTTTTGGTAATGTTATTCTATTTCTTCATATTGGTTGGTTTGCATCCGTTTTAGCGTTTTTCTACGTAAATCTTTTAAAAGACGTTTTCAGTAATTTTGTTTTGGATTTCCATATAGAGTGACTTTCATATTTTTTTATCGTTTTGGTGCCTAACATGCAGAAAAACACTCGAAAGACAGGTTTCTTGTAAAAGTCGTTAAATTTTATCAGATAGGTGGCTTTGCATATACTTTATGGTTTGGAACATAACTCCGAAAAAAAAGGTAAGATTAACTTTTTCGATAATGCTTTTTCCACATAATTTCCCTGAATTTTGGCAGAATTTTGGCATCTTGGTACCTATGGACATCAATAAAAAAAAAATAAAAATGCTATTTTTTTATTTATTATTTTTCTTGATAAAGAGTGTTTCTCACCTTTCTCACCAGACGCAAGGTAGGCAATTCCTGTCAGTGTCCGGCCTCTACGAATCTTCTCCAAAGGTCTCTATCCATGAAATCCTCATCACTGGTTATTTCTTGTAGATTTCTTCCTCTTCGTTCAGCAGCTTCTTCAACTCCCTGCATCCATCGCTTCCTAGGTCTTCCCACCGGCCTCCTGCCTAGAGGAACCCATTCCAGAAACTTCCTTGCGTATCTTGTATCTTCTATTCTTTGGACATGTCCATACCATCTCAATTTGTTCTTTTCAATTATCTTCAGTACAGATGTTATCCCTAATCTCTCTCTGGTTTCTTCATTTCTAATTCTATCAAGTCTGGTCACACCTCGGATCATTCTCAGAACTCTCATTTCTGCTGCTTGTATTTGTGAAGATGTTCTTGTTGTCAGTGTCCAAGTTTCTGACCCGTATAGAAGTACTGGTCTTAGTATTGTTGTAAATATTAGGGTTTTAGCTTTTGTTGGAATATTCTTATCTTTAAGTATGGGATACAATGCACTGACATTTGCATTGTACTTCTGTATTCTATTTAAAATTTCTATATTCTGTCTGTTTTCCTCGTCGAAAAGTACTCCCAGATAACAAAATTTGTCGGTCTGCTTCAGTTTAACGTTTTCTATGTAAATATTACATTCCTCCTTTATTCTGCCAACTTTCATTATTTCTGTTTTTTGTTTGTTCATTCTCATTCCTTCCCTATTTAAGACATCATTCCATCTTGTCATGGCCTCTTGAAGATCTTGTTGGCTTCCTGTCACGACAGCGACATCGTCTGCATAGGCCAGCGTGATCTCTTTATCCTCCCTTGCACACACTTCCTTCAGGCATCTGTCCATGTATATAATGAATAGCAAAGGAGAGAGCACTCCCCCTTGTCTCACTCCTGTCTTAATGCTAAACCATTCACTCTCCAGCTCTCTGTTCTTGACTCTGCTCTCCGTGTTCTTATATTATATACTTTTAATTACTCGTATCAGTTTAGAGTTTATGCCTTAGTCTTGATGTTGTAAGACTCTCCACAAGCAATCTCTTCTAATTCTATCAAAGGCTTTTTCCAGATCTATAAAAGCCACATATTTATCAATGCTCCACTCCCAACTCTTCTCCATTATCATCTTTAAAGTGAACACTAGATCTGTCGTGCTCCTATTGGGCCTGAAACCATACTGCCATATTCCTAGTTTCTCCTCGACACAGGTTCTTAATCTTTTCTCAACTATTCTTTCATACAATTTTCCAACATGAGATAACAAGGATATACCTCTATAATTTGCACAATCTGTTTTACTGCCTTTCTTATATATTGGACATACTATTGCTTTGTGCCAGTCATGGGGCACTTTCTCCTCTTTCCACGCATTACTGAAAATGTACCTCATCCACTCTACACATTCTTCCCCAGCAGCTTTAAATAGCTCTATAGGGAGCTCGTCGTCCCCTGGGGCTTTGCCGCTTCTCATCTTCTTTAGTGCCTCCTTCACTTCCTCTATACTGATCTCATTTGGGTTCTCTCCTTGTTCCTCCTGTATATCTAGATTCCGCTCTTCATCCACTTCCACATCCTCCACATTTAGAAGTTCTTGGAAGTATTCTCTCCATCTTTCTTCAATCTCCTGTGGTTTTGTCAGTAGTTCTCCTGTTTTGTTCATTATTGCATATGTTGATTCGTTATTTCCTTTCCTATAGTTCTTAGCCATGCTATACAATAATTTTCTTGTTCCTTCTACGTCTCTCTCTAGATCTTGACCAATCTTGATCCACATGTCCTCCTTGGCTGCTCTTTTGGTTGCTTCTGCACTGTTTCGTTTATCTACGTAATCTTCTCTATCTTCAATGTTTCTTGTTTTCATCCATTTTCTGAAAGATCTTGTTTTTTTCTTTGACTGCTTCCTTAACATCATAAGTCCACCATGCAGTACTTTTCTTTTTGGTTCTATATTTGATTTTAATACCAACTGTCTCCTCAGCTGCCCCATACACAGTGTTCTTGAATTTATTCCATTGTTCTTCTATGTTCATTTCTTCCAATTCCAGTTCGGTTGGTTTTCGTAATGTTACCAGTTGCCGCAGTGCTTGCTTCTTCTCTTCCTCCTTGAGGTTTTCCAGTTTGAATCTCTTTTGCTTTTTCTTGACTTTTTCCTTTGGTTTTACAATTTTCAATTTAGCCACCACCAACCTGTGGTCAGAGTCTAAGGACACAGATGGTATGGTCCTAACATCTTTAAATATGTTTTTCTTGTTGGTGAGAAACAGGTCAATCATTGACCTCTCAGTATATCCTTGTTGTGCTGCATTCCACCGATACCATGTCCATTTATGGCTCTCCTGATGTTTATAATAAGTATTCATAATGGACATGTTATTCATCACACAATAATCTATTATTCTTTCTCCCTCCTGGTTCCTTTCGCCAATGCTAAACTCTCCGATGACGTGCTCTACTCCATCTCTATTCTGTCCGACATGTCCATTCATGTCTCCCATGACAATGACATTCTCGTGATGTCTTATTGTTTCTGTCATTTCCTGTACAGTTTCATAAAACTGCTCTTTCTCCCTCAGACTTCTGCCCTGTTGTGGAGCATATGTTTGGATAATGCTAATTTTTGTCTGTTCTATAGTTAACCCATCACTCTCATTTCTGCAGTCCATACTGTCCATCCTTTCTGCCATCAGTGGTGACATCATTATAGCAACCCCATGTCTTCCATCCTCATTACCACTATATATGATCTTATAATTTTCATGTAATGTTTTTTCTCCTTTCCCTTTGATTCTAGTTTCACATAATCCAACGATTTCCAGCTTTCTTTCCTTCATCATCTCTATTATTTCCTCTTCTTTATCCTTGAATGTTGCCAAGTTTATCGTTGCAATCTTTATTGTCTTTTGTTTCCTATTTTCATGTCCAGTTCCATTCCGGTTCGTTACCCTTTGGTCAGTCCGATTCCGAGGCACGTTCTGCGTTTCTTGAGCAAAATCTGTAACACCAGTGGCTTGCTAGGCCTATCCTGGCTCTTTGGAACTGCTAATTAGTCCTTTCCGTCTGCTTATTGCCCCCAACTGGTTACAGGGAATCTCCTACTAGTCCCCGGGCAAGCCTGCAGGTTAGGGTAAGCCGCGACACTTCTTCAAAGTTACACAGTTCCTTGTTCATGTGGAGTAGGCCCATGAACCGTCGCGGTGTTATTTGTAGGTTTTAACGTTTTGGTACTTAAGGAACTTAAAAACATTCATAATACACATTTCTCGTAATGTCCTTTCGTTTCCCAAATATGGGAATCTTTGCATGTAAACACCGAAAAGAAACGTTTTTAGTAATTTTGTTTTGTATTCCCATATAGATTGACTTCTATGTTATTTATCGTGTTGGTTCCTACGATGCTGAAAAACACTTATAAGACCGTTTTCTGGCAAAGACGTTTAATTTCCCCTTATATGTGGCTTTGCATGCACTTTAGGGATTTTGTACATAACGGTCCGAAAAAAAACTAAATTTAACTTTTTTGATAATGTTCTTATTTCACATAATTTCCTGAATTTTGCCCGAATTTTGGCATATCGGTACCTGTGAAGATGAATAAGAAAGAAAAAAATATCGTATCTTTTTTTATTTATTTATTGTTTCTCAATAAAGAGTGTTATTTGTGGCTTTTAGCTTCTTGGTAATTAATGAACTTAAAAACACTCGTAATACACGTTTCTCGCAATGTCCTTTCATTTCCCCAAAATAGTGTTCTTTGCATGTATTTAAGCGTTTTTATTGGTAACATGATCAAAAACACTCAAAATACATGTTTTTGGTAATATTATTCTGTTTCACCATAAAGTTTGTTTTGCATGCGTTTTAGCTGTTTGGTATATAAAGGGTCAAAAAACACTTAAAGGCAAACCAATATCAAGAAGCAGAAAAACATTACCAAAATGTATATTTTTGTATATTTTTGTATATTTTTGAGCTTGTTACCTACAAAAAAAAAAAAAAAACGCGAAAATGAATACAAAGCACTCTATATTGAGAAACAAAGGGACGTTGCGATAAAAGTGTATAATAAATGTTTTATAGTTCAAAAAAACCACAAGGCAAAAAACGCAAAAACTCGTGTATATGCTGAAACTCATGAATAACACTCTTAATTGAGAAACAGAGCAACCTTACTAAATGCGTGTCAAAAACACTAAAAGGCAAGTTCTTCGTAAAAGTTGGTTTTATTCCCATGTATTGTGATTGCCCTGCTTTTTAGTGCTTTATTGCCTAACACGCTCAAAAACACTCAAAGACACTTTTCTGGTAATGTCATTTTTTTTCCCACATAAAGCTAGTTTTGCATGGAATGTGTAGTTTTGATAACTAAGAATGTAAAAAAAACACTCAAAATACACTCATTTAGTAAGGTTGTTCTGTTTCTTGATTAAGAGTGTTATTCATGAGTTTCATTATTTTGGTATCCTAGAAACTTCTCCATACAGTCGAGTTTTTGCGTTTTTTGCCTTGTGATTCTAGTGAAACTATAAAACACTCATTATACACGTTTGTCGTTATGTCCTTTCTTTTCCTTATAAAGAGTGCTTTGCATCCATTTTCGCGTTTTTTTTTATGTAACA
Organism: Scylla paramamosain; assembly: GCF_035594125.1. Lineage (NCBI taxonomy): Eukaryota > Metazoa > Arthropoda > Malacostraca > Decapoda > Portunidae > Scylla > Scylla paramamosain. Next base: position 86,605 of record NW_026973726.1, read on the forward strand.
AGCTCAAAAACACACAAAATATAGTTTTTTTGGTAATGTTATTCTATTTCTTCATATTGGTTAGTTTGTACGCGTTTTAGCGTTTTTTACGTAAATCTTTTAAAAGACGCGTTTCCAGTAATTTTGTTTTGGATTTCCATATAGAGTGACTTTCATACTATTTATCGTTTTGGTACCTAACATGCTTTTTGGTGCCTTTTGCTTCCCTATATAGAGTGCTTTCCATCTATTTTCGCATTTTTTGTAGGTAACAATTTCAAAAGAATCTCAAAATATACCTTTTTGGTAATGTTTTTCTATTTCTTCATTTTGGTTGGTTTGCATTCGTTTTAGCGTTTTCTACGTAAAACACCGAAAACACACGTTTTCAGTAATTTTATTTTGGATTTCCATATAGATTGACTTCCATGTTATTTATCGTGTTGGTTCCTAGGATGCTGAAAAATACTCATAAGACCGTTTTCTGACAAAGACGTTTAATTTCCCCATATAGGTGGCTTTGCATGCACTTTAGGGGTTTGGTACATAACAGTCCGAAAAAAAAGCTAAATTTAACTTTTTTGATAATGTTCTTATTTCACATAATTTCCTGAATTTTGCCCGAATTTTGGTATTTGGTACCTGTGAAGATGAATAAGAAAGAAAGAATTTTTTTTTTATTTATTTTTTGTTTCTCAATAAAGAGTGTTATTTGTGGGTTTTAGCTTTTTGATAATTAATAAACTTAAAAACACTCATAATACACGTTTCTCGTAATGTCCTTTCGTTTCCCAGAAATAGTGTTCTTTGCATGTATTTAAGCGTTTTCATTGGTAAGATGATCAAAAACACTCAAAATACATGTTTTTGGTAATATTATTCTGTTTCACCATAAAGAGTGTTTTGCATGCCTTTTAGTGTTTTGGTATATAAGGAGCTCAAAAATACTTAAAGGCAAGTTCTTGGTAAAAATTTGTTTTCCTCCAATGTAATGTGATTGCCCTCGTTTTTAGTGCTTTATTGCCTATCACGGTCAAAATACTCAAAAGACACTTTTCTGGTAAAGTCTTTTTTTTTCCCACAAATCTATTTTCGCATTAAATTTGGGGTTTTGGTAACTAAGAATGTGAAAAGCACTCAAAATACACGCATTTATTAAGGTTGTTCTGTTTCTCAATTAGGAGTGTTATACATAAGTTTACCATTTTTGTATCTAAGAAACCTCTCCATATACACGAGATTTTGCGTTTTTTGCCTTGCGGTTCTTTTGAACTATAAAACACTCATTATACACTTTTTTTGCAATGTACTTTTGTTTCCCAATATAGACTGCTTTGCATCAATTTTCGCGTTTTTTATAGGTAACAAGCTCAAAAAACACTCAAAATATAACTTTTTTGTAACGTTTTTCTATTTCTTGATATTGGTTGCTTTGCATCCGTTTTAGCGTTTTTCTAAGTAAAACAATGAGAAAACACGTTTTCAGTCACTTTGTTTTGGATTCCCATATAGAGTGAGTTCCTCATTATTTATCGTTTTGGTGCCTAAAATGCTAAAAAAAAAAAAAAAACTCAAAACACAGATTTCTGGTAAGGTCGTTTAATTTCCTCATATAAGAGGCTTTGCATGCACTTTAGGGTTTGGTACATAAGTCCGAAAAAAAAAAAGCTGAAATTAACTTTTTTGATAATATTCTATTATCATATGATTGCCCTGAATTTTCCCAGAATTTTGTCATCTTGGTACTATGAAGATGAATAAGAAAAAAAAATCTTTTTTTTTTTTTTTTATTTTATTTTCTAAATAAAGTGTTATTTGTGGGTTTTAGCTTTTTGGTACTTAAGGAACTTAAAAAACACTCATAATGCACGATTCTCGTAATGTCCTTTTGTTTCCCAAACATAATGTTCTTTGCATGTATTTAAGCGTTTTTATAGATAACATGATCAAAAACACTCAAAATACATGTTTTTGATAATGTTATTTTGTTTCTCCATAACGTTTGTTTTGCATGCGTTTTAGCGGTTTGTTATATAAGGAGCTCAAAAACACTTAAAGGCAAGTTTTTGGTATAAATTGGTGTTATTCCAATGTAATATGATTGCCCTGCTTTTTAGCGCTTTATTGCCTATCACGCTCAAAAACACTTAAAAGACAGTTTTCTGGTAATGTCATTTTTTTCTCACATAAATGTGGTTTTGCATGAATTTGGGATTTTTGGTAACTAAGAATGCGAAAAGCACATTCTTTATTTATGAGTTTCAGCATTTTGGTATCTAGGAACCTACTCCATATCCACGAGTTTTTGTGTTTTTTGAATTTTGGTTCGTTTGAACTATAAAAAACTCATTATACACTTTTCTTGCAAAGTCCTTTTGTTTTCTAATATAGAGTGCTTTGCATCAATTTTCCCGTTTTTTGTAGGTAACAAGCTCAAAAACACTCAAAATATACCTTTTTGGTAATGTTTTTCTATTTCTTGACATTGTTTGGTTTCAATCCGTTTTAGCGTTTTTCTACGTAAAACACTGAGAAGACACGTTTTGAGCAATTTTGTTTTGGATTCTCATATAGAGTGAGTCCCTTATTATTTATCGTTTTGGTGCCTAACATGCTGAAAAACACTCAAAAAAAACAGATTTCTGGTAAGGTCGTTTAATTTCCTCATATAGGAGTCTTTGGATGCACTTTATGGTTTGGTATATAACACTCCGAAAAAAAAAGCTAAAATTAACTTTTTTAATAAGTTTCTTTTATCATATAATAGCCCTGAATTTTCTCAGAATTTTGGCATCTCTGTAACTATGAAGATGAATAACAAAAAAAAAATAAAATAAAAAAAAAAAAAAATCCTATTTTTTTATTTTCTCACTTTGTTTCAAAATAAATTGTTATTTGTGGGTTTTAACTTTTTGGTACTTAAGGAACTTAAAAACACTTATAATACACATTTCTCGTAATGTCCTTTCGTTTTGCAAACATAAGGTTTTTTGTATGTATTTAAGCGTTTTTATAGATAAGATGATGAAAACCCTCAAAATATATGTTTTTGGTAATTTTATTCTGTTTCTCCATAAAAGGTGTTTTGCATGCGTTTTAGCGTTTTAGTATATAATGAGCTCAAAAACACTTAAAGGCAAGTTCTTGGTAAAAGTTGTTTTTATACCCATGTAATGTGATTACCCTGCTTTTTAGTGCTTTATTGCCTAACACGCTCAAAAACACTCAAAAGACATTTTTCTGGTTATATCATTTTTTTTCCCACATAAAGCTAGTTTTGCATGGAATTTGGGGTTTTGTTAACTAAGAATGTGAAAAAAACTCAAAACACAAGCATTTAGTAAGGTCGTTCTATTTCTTAATTAAGAGTGTTATTCATGAAACTTTTCTTCTACACACATTTGGTAAGGTATTTCTGTTTCAAAATTAAAAGTGTTATTCATGAGTTTCAGCTTTTTGGTATGTAAGAAACTTCTTTATGTACACGAGTTTTTGAGCTTTTTACCTTGTGGTTCTTGTAAACTATAAAACACTCATAAACGTTTCTCGTAATGGCCTTTTCATCGCGAATATGAAGTGCTTTCTATCCATTTTTGCATTTTTTGAAGGTAACAAGCTCAAAAACACATAAAAATATATCTTTTTGGTAATGTTATTCTATTTCTTCATATTGGTTAGTTTACATCCGTTTTAGCGTTTTTCTACGTAAATCACTGAAAAGACACGTTTTCAGAAATATTGTTGAAATTGCTGAAAAACACTCAAAAGACAGGTTTTTGGTAAAGTCGTGTAATTTCCCCATATAGGTGGATTTGCATACATTTCAGAGTTTGTACATAACTCCGGAAAAAAGTTAAAATTATTTATTTATATAATGTTTTTTTTTTTTTTTTACAAAATTTCCATTAATTTTGCCAGAATTTTGCCATCTCGGTACCTATGAAGATGAATAACAAAATATTTTTTTTTTTCTCTCTATAAAGAGTATTATTTGTGGGTTGTAGCTTTTTAATACTTAAGTAACTTAAAAACACTCATAATACACGATTTTCGTAATGTCCTTTTGTTATACAAACATAAGGTTCTTTACATGTATTTAAGCGTTTTTATAGGTTACATGATCAAAAACACTCAAAATACATGTTTTTGGTAATGTTATTCTGTTTCTCCATAAAGGGTGTTTTGCATGCGTTTTAGCGGTTTGGTATGTAAGGATTTAAAAAACACTTAAAGGCAAGTTCTTCGTAAAAGTTGGTTTTATTAACATATAATGTGATTGTTCTGCTTTTTAGTGCTTTGGTGCATATCACGCTCAAAAACACTAAAAAGACACTTTTTTGGAAATGTCATTTTTTTTTCCCACATGAAGGTAGTTTCGCATGTAATTTGGCATTTTCGTACCTAAGTATGTGAAAAATACTCAACTTTTTTGGTAATGTTCTTTTTTAACACATAAATTCCCTGAATTTTGGCAGAATTTTAGCATCTCAGTACCTATGAAGATGAATAGAAAAAATTTAAAAAATCCTATTTTCTTATTTTTTATTCATTATTATTTTTTTTCTAAAGAGTGTTATTTGTGGGTTTTAACTTCTTGGTACTGAAGGAACTTAAAAATCACTCATAATACACGTTTCACGTAATGTTCTTTCGTTTCCCAAGCATAAGGTTTTTTGCATGTATTTAAGCGTTTTCATAGATAACATGATCAAAAACACTCAAAATACATGTATTTGTTAATGTAATTCTGTTTCTCCATAAAATGTATTTTGCATGCGTTTTAGCGTTTTGGTACGTAAAGAGCTCAAAAAAACTTAAAGGCAAGTTTTTGGTAAAATTTGGTTTTATTCCCATGTAATGTGATTGCCCTGGCTTTTAGTGGTTTATTGCGTAACACGTCCAAAAACACTGAAAAGACATGCAAACCGTCCCATATGAGGAAATTAAAGATCTTACCAGTAATCTGTCTTTTGAGTGTTTTTCAGCATGTTAGGCACCAAAACGATAAATAATAAGGAACTCACTCTATGTGGGAATCCAAAAGAAAATTAGTGAAAACGTTTCTTTTTCAGTGTTTTACGTAGAAAAACGCTAAAACTGATACAAACCAACCAATATCAAGAAGCAGAAAAACATTACGAAAAATGTATATTTTGAGTGTTTTTGAGCTTGTTACCTACAAAAAAACGGGAAAATGGATACAAAGCACTCTATATTAGGAAAGAAAGGGATATTTCGAGAAAAGTGTATAATGAATGTTTTATAGTTTAAAAAACCACAAGGCAAAAAACTCAAAAACTCATGTATATGGAGAAGTTTCCTATATACCAAAATGCTGAAACTCATGAATAACACTCTTAATTGAGAAACAGAGCAACCTTACTAAATGCGAGTCAAAAACACTAAAAGGCAAGTTCTTCGTAAAAGTTGGTTTTATTCCCATGTAATGTGATTGCCCTGCTTTTTAGTGCTTTATTGCCTAACATGCTCAAAAACACTCAAAGACACTTTTCTGGAAATGTCATTTTTTTCCCACATAAAGCTAGTTTCGCATGGAATTTGGGATTTTGGTAACTAAGAATGTAAAAAAAACACTCAAAATACACGCATTTAGTAAGGTTGTTCTGTTTCTTGATTAAGAGTGTTATTCATGAGTTTCAGTATTTTGGTATCTTAGAAACTTCTCCATATAGTCGAGTTTTTGCGTTTTTTGCCTTGTGATTCTGGTGAAACTATAAAACACTCATTATACACGTTTCTCGTTATGTCCTTTTTTTTTTTCCTTATATAGAGTGCTTTACATATATTTTCGCGTTTTTTTATGTAACAAGCTCAAGAAAACACAAAATATATTTTTTGGTAATGTTATTCTATTTCTTCATATTGGTTGGTTTGCATCCGTTTTAGCGTTTTTCTACGTAAATCTTTTAAAAGACACGTTTCCAGTAATTTTGTTTTGGATTTCCATATAGAGTGACTTTTATATTATTTATCGTTTTGGTGCCTAACATGCTTTTTGGTGGTTTTTGCCTCTCAATACAGAGTGCTTTCCATCCATTTTCGCGTTTTTTGTAGGTAACAATTTCAAAAACACTCAAAATATAACTTTTTCTTAATGTTATTCTATTTTTTCATTTTGGTTGGTTTGCATCCGTTTTAGCGTTTTCTACGTAAAACACCAAAAAGACACGTTTTCAGTAATTTTGTTTTGGATTCCCATATAGATTGACTTCCTTGGGTTTTATCGTGTTGGTTCCTAACATGCTGAAAAACCCTCATAAGACAGTTTTCTGGCAAAGACGTTTAAATTCCCCATATAGGTGGCTTTGCATGCAATTTAGGGGTCTGGTACATAACAGTCCAAAAAAAAAGCTAAATGTAAATTTTTTGATAATGTTCTTATTTTTTTATTTATTTTTTTCTCAATAAAGAGTGTAATTTGTGGCTTTTACCTTTTTCGTACTTAATTAATACACCTTTCTCGTAATGTCCTTTCGTTTCCCAAAAATAGGGTTCTTAGCATGTATTTAAGCGTTTTTATTGGTAACATGATCAAAAACACTCAAATACATGTTTTTGGTAATGTTATTCTGTTTCACCATAAAGTGTATTTTGCATGCATTTTAGTGTTTTGGTATATAAAGAGCTCAAATACACTTAAAGGCAAGTTCCTGTTAAAAATTGGTTTTATTTCAATGCAATGTGATTGCCCTGCTTTTTAGTGCTTTATTGCCTAACACGCTCAAAAACACTCAAAAGCCATTTTCTGGTAATGTCGTTTTTTTTCCCACATAAAGCTGGTTTGGCATTCAATTTGGGGTTTTGGTAACTAAGGATGTGAAAAGCACTCAAAATACACGCATTTAGTAAGATTGTTCTGTTTCTCAATTAAAAGTGTTGTTCCAGAGTTTCAGCATTTTGGAATGTAAGAAACTTCTCTATATACACGAGTTTTTGCGTTTTTTGCCTTGTAGTTCTTGTGAAACTATAAAACACACATTATACACGTTTCTCGTAATGTCCTTTTGCTTCCCAATATAGAAAGCTTTCCATCTATTTTCGCGTTTTTTGTAGGTAACAATTTCAAAAACACTCAAAATATAGCTTTTTGGTAATGTTATTTTATTCCTTCATATTGGTTGGTTTGCACCCGTTTTAGCGTTTTTCTACGTAAAACACCGAAAGGACACGTTTTTAGTAAAATTGTTTTGGATTCCCATATAGATTGACTTCCATGTTATTTATCGTGTTGGTTCCTAAGATGAAGAAAAACACTCATAAGAGTTTTCTGGCAAAAACGTTTAATTTCCCCATATAGGTGGCTTTGCATGCACTTTAGGGGTTTGGTACATAATAGTCCGAAAAAAAAGCTAAATTTAACTTTTTTGATAATGTTCTTATTTCACATAATTTCCTGAATTTTGCCCGAATTTTGGCATCTTGGTACCTGTGAAGATAAATAAGAAAGAAAAAAAATATCGTATTTTTTTATTTTTTTTATTGTTTCTCAATAAAGAGTGTTACTTGTGGCTTTTAGCTTTTTCGTAATTAATGAACTTAAAAACACTCATAATACACGTTTCTTGTAATCTCCTTTCGTTTCCCAAAAATAGTGTTCTTTGCATGTATTTAAGCGTTTTCATTGGTAACATGATCAAAAACACTCAAAAAACATGTTTTTGGTAATATTATTCTGTTTCACCATAAAGAGTGTTTAGCAGGCGTTTTAGTGTTTTGTTAAAGTTAAAGTTTTAGTGTTTTGTATATAAAGAGCTCAAAAACACTTAAAGGCAAGTTCTCGGTAAAATTTGTTTTCCTCCAATGTAATGTGATTGCCCTCCTTTTTAGTGCTTTATTGCCTATCACGCTCAAAAACACTTAAAAGACAATTTTCTGGTAAAGTCATTTTTTTCCCCACAAATCTATTTTTGCATGCAATTTGGGGTATTGGTAAGTAAGAATGTGAAAAGCACTCAAAATACACGCATTTATTAAGGTTGTTCTGTTTCTCAATTAGGAGTGTTATACATGAGTTTTAGCATTTTTGTATCTAGCAAACCTCTCCATATACACGAGATTTTGCGTTTTTTGCCTTGTGGTTCTTTTGAACTATAAAACAATCATTATACACTTTTCTTGCAATGTCCTTTTGTTTCCTAATATAGAGTGCTTTGCATCAATTTTCCCGTTTTTTTGTAGGTAACAAGCTCAAAAAACACTCAAAATATACCTTTTTGGTAATGTTTTTCTATTTCTTGATATTGGTTGGTTTGCATCCGTTTCAGAGTTTTTCTACGTAAAACACTGAAGAGAAATGTTTTCAGCAATTTTGTTTTGGATTCTCATATAGAGTTAGTTCCTTATTATCTATCGTTTTGGTGCCTAACATGCTCAAAAACACTCAAAAAACAGATTTCTGGTAAGGCCGTTTAATTTCCTCATATAGGAGTCTTTGGATGCACTTTAGGGTTTGGTATATAACAGTCCGAAAAAAAGGCTAAAATTAACTTTTTTGATAATTTTCTTTTATCATATAATAGCCCTGAATTTTCCCAGAATCTTGGCATCTCGGTACCTATGAAGATGAATAACAAAAAAAATAATCCTATTTTTTTCTTACTTTTTTAAAATAAAGAGTGGGTTTTAGATTTTTGGTACTTCAGGAACTTAAAAACACTTATAATACACATTTTTCGTAATGTCCTTTCGTTTCGCAAACATAAGGTTCTTTGTATGTATTTAAGCGTTTTTATAGATAACATGATCAAAACAATCATTTTATTTTGTTTCTCCATAAAAGGTGTTTTGCATGCGTTTTAGCGTTTTGGTATGTAATGAGCTCAAAAACACTTAAAAGCAAGTTATTGGTAAAAGTTGTTTTTATTCCCATGTAATGTGATTACCCTGGTTTTTAGTGCTTTGCCTAACACGCTCAAAAACACTTAAAAGACACTTTTCTGATAATATCATTTTTTTTCCCACATAAAGCTACTTTTGCATGGAATTTGGGGTTTTGGTAACTAAGAATGTGAAAAAAAACTCAATACACAGGTATTTAGTAAGGTTGTTCTATTTCTTAATTAAAAGTGTTATTCATGATTTCCAGCATTTTGGTATGTAAGAAACTTTTCTAACACACACATTTGGTAAGGTATTTCTGTTTCAAAATTAAAAGTGTTTTTCATGAGTTTCAGGTTTTTGGTATGTAAGAAACTTCTTTATGTACACGAGTTTTTGAGATTTTTACCTTGTGGTTCTTGTCAAACTATAAAACACTCATACACGTTTCTCGTAATGGCCTTTTCTTTGCCAATATAAAGTGCTTTCCATCCATTTTTGCATTTTTGTAGGTAACAAGCTCAAAAACACATCAAAATATATGTTTTTGGTAATGTTCTTCTATTTCTTCATATTGGTTTGTTTACATCCGTTTTTAGCGTTTTTCTACGTAAATCACTGAAAAGACACGTTTTCAGTAATATTGAATTAGTTAGTAGTTGAAATTGCTGAAAAAAACACTCAAAAGACAGGTTTCTGGTAAAGTCGTGTAATTTTCCCATATAGGTGGATTTGCATACACTTCAGGGTTTGTACATAACTCCGGAAAAAAGATAAAAAAAAAAATTTTTTAATTGTTTTTTTTTTACAAAATTTCCATTAATTTTGCCAGAATTTTGGCATCTCGGTACCTATGAAGATGAATAACAAAAAAAAAAAAAAATCTTTCTATAAAGAGTGTTATTTGTGGGTTTTAGCTTTTTGGTACTTGAGTAACTTTAAAACACTCATAATACACGATTTTCGTAATGTCCTTTTGTTATACGAACATAGGGTTCTTTACATGTATTTAAGCGTTTTTATAGGTTACATGATCAAAAACATTTAAAATACATGTTTTTGGTAATGTTATTTTGTTTCTCCATAAAGGGTGTTTTGCATGCGTTTTAGCGATTTGGTATGTAAGGAGTTAAAAAACTTTTTCGTTAATGTCATTTTTTTTCCCACATGAAGGTAGTTTCGCATATAATTTCGCATTTTCGTAACTAAGAATGTGAAAAACACTCAAAATACACAATTTGGTAAGGTAGTTCTGTTTATCGATTAAATGTATTATTCATGCATTTCATCATTTCGGTATGTAAGGAATTTCTCTATATACACGAGTTTTTGCGTTTATTGCCTTGTGGTTCTTTTAAAACTATAAAACACTATACACGTTTCTCGTAATGTCCTTTTGTTTCCTAATATAGAGTACTTTACATCCATTTTTGCATTTTTTGTTGGTAACAAGCTCAAAAACACTCAAAATATATTTTTTTGGGTAATGTTATTCTATTTCATCATATAGGTTGGTTTGCATCCGCTTTAGCGTTTTCTACGTAAAACACTGAAAAGACACGTTTTCAGTAATTTTGTTTTGCATTCACATATTGACTTACTTCCATATTATTTATCGTGTTGGTGCCTAACATGCTGAAAAACACTGAAAAGACAGGTTTCTGTTAAAATCGTTTAACTTCCCTATATAGGTGTCTTTGCATGCACTTTAGGGATTGGTACATAACAATCCGAAAAAAAAGCTATAATTAACTTTTTTGGTAATATTCTTTTTTCCACATAAATCCTTGAATTTTGGCAGAATTTTGGCATCTCGGTATCTATAAGGATGAATAATAAAAAAAAAATCCCACTTTTTTTTTGTTTATTATTATTTATTTTTTCTAATTAAAGAGTGTTATTTGTGGGATTTAGTGAAGGAACTTAACAAACATCCATAATACACGTTTCTCGTAATGTCCTTTCGTTTCCCAAACAAGTTTCTTTGCATGTATTTAAGCGTTTTTATAGATAATATGATCAAAACACTCAAAATACATGTATTTGGTAATATTATTCTGTTTCTCCATAAAATGTATGAGTTTTATTGCATGTATTTAAGCGTTTTTATAGATAATATGATCGAAACACTCAAAATACATGTATTTGGTAATATTATTCTGTTTCTCCATAAAATGCATGAGATTTAGCGTTTTGGTATGTAAGGAGCTCAAAAACAATTAAAAGCAAGTTCTTGGTAAAATTTAGTTTTATTCCCATGTAATGTGATTGCCCTTCCTTTTAGTGTTTTATTGCGTAACACGCTCAAAAACACTCAAAAGACATGCAAGGCCTCGCATATGAGGAAATTAGAGACCTTACCAGAAATCTCTCTTTTGAGTGTTTTTCAGCATGTTAGGCACCAAAAAGATAAATAATAAGGAACTCACTCTATGTGGGAATGCAAAAGAAAAATACTGAAAACGTGTCTTCTCAGTGTTTTACGTAGAAAAACGCTAAAACTAATGCAAACCAACGAATATCAAGAAGCAGAAAAACATTACCAAAAATATATATTTTAAGTGTTTTTGAGCTTGTTACATAAAAAAAAAACGCAAAAATTGATACAAAGCACTCTATATTGGGAAAGAAAGGGACATTGCGAGAAAAGTGTATAATGAATGTTTTATAGTTCAAAAAAACCACAAGCCAAAAAACGCAAAAACTCTTGTATATGGAGAAGCTTCCTAGATACTAAAATGCTGAAACTCATGAATAACACTCTTAATTGAGAAACAAAACAACCTTACTAAATGCATGTCAAAAACACTAAAAGGCAAGTTTTTCGTAAAAGTTGGTTTTATTTCCATGTAATGTAATTGCCCTGCTTTTTAGTGCTTTATTGCCTAACATGCTCAAAACACTCAAAGACACTTTTCTGGTAATGTCATTTTTTTCCAACATAAAGTTAGTTTCGCATGGAATTTGGGGTTTTGGTAACTAAGAATGTAAAAAAAAACACGCATTTAGTAAGGTTGTTCTGTTTGTTGATTAAGAGTGTTATTCATGAGTTTCAGCATTTTGGTATCTTAGAAACTTCTCCACACAGACGAGTTTTTGCGTTGTTTGCCTTGTGATTCTGGTGAAACTATAAAACACTCATTATACACGTTTCTCTTTATGTCCTTTTTTTTTTTCCTAATATACAGTGCTTTGCATCCATTTTTGCGTTTTTTTTTATGTAACAAGCTCAAAAACACACAAAATATGCTTTTCTTTCAATATTAATCTATTTTTTCATATTCGTTGATTTGCATCCGTTTTAGCGTTTTTCTACGTAAATCTTTTAAAAGACACGTTTTCAGTAATTTTGTTTTGGATTTCCATTTAGAGTGTTTTTAATATTATCTATCGTTTTGGTGCCTAACATCCGTAAAAACACTGAAAAGACAGGTTTCCTGTAAAGTCGTTAAATTTTCCCAAATAGGTGGCTTTGCATACACTTTATGGTTTGGTACATAACTCGGAAAAAAAAATGTAAAATTAACTTTTTCGATAATGTTCTTTTTTCCACATAATTTCCCTGAATTTTGGCAGAATTATGGCATCTTGGTACCTATGAACATGAATAACAAAAAAATAAAAATGCTATTTTTTTATTTATTTAATTTTTTTTTTCTCTATAAAGAGGTTTTAACGTTTTGGTACTTAAGCAACTTAAAAACATTCATAATACACATTTCTCGTAATGTCCTTTCGTTTCCCAAATATAGGGATCTTTGCGTGTATTTAAGAGTTTTTATAGGTAACATGATAAAAAACACTCAAAAACACTTGTTTTTGGTAATGTTATTCTGTTTCTCCATAAAGGAGTGTTTTGCATGCGTTTTTTAGCGATTTGGTATATAAGGAGCTAAAAAAACACTTCAAGGCAAGTTCTTGGTAAAAGTTGGTTTTATTCCAATGTAATATGATTGCCCTGCTTTTTACTGCTTTATTGCCTAACTTGCTCAAAAACACTCAAAAGACACTTCTGGTAATGTCATTTTTTTCCCACATAAAGCTAGTTTCGCATGCTATTTGAGGTTTTTCTAAGAATGTGAAAAAAACACTCAAAATACACGCATTTGGTAATGTTGTTCTGTTTCTCAATTAAGATTGTTATTCATAAGTTTCAGCTTTTTGGTATCTAAGAAACTTCTTTATATACACGACTTTTTGCGTTTTTTGCCTTGTGGTTCTTGTGAACCACAAGTTCTTTTGCCCGAAAATAATAAGACACTCATTATAGATGTTTCTCGTAATGTCCTTTTCTTTCCCAATAGGAAGTGCTTTGCATTCATTTTCGCGTTTTTTCTAGGTAACAAGCTCAAAAACACTCAAAATATCCTTTTTTGGTAATGTTTTTTTATTTCTTCATATTGGTTGGTTTCCGTCCAATTTAGCGTTTTTCTACGTAAAACACCGAAAAAACACGTTTTCAGTTATTTTGTTTTCGATTCTCAAAGAATATTGCCAGAATTTTGGCATCTTAGTACCTATGAAGATGAATAACAAAAAAAAAAAAAAATATATATATATACATATTTTATTTATTTATTTTTTCTCTATAAAGAGTTTTATTTGTGGGTTTAAGCTTTTCTGGTACTTAAGAAACTTAAAAACACTCATAATACACGTTTCTCGTAATGTCCTTTCGATTCCCAAACAAAAGGTTCTTTGCATGAATTTAAGCGTTTCTATAAATAACATGATCAAAAACAGTCAAAATACATGTTTTTGGTAATGTTACTCTGTTTCTCCATAAAAGGGTGTTTTTGCATGTGATTTAGCGTTTTGGTAAGGAGTTAAAAAAAAAACACTTAAAGGCAAGTTCTTCGTAAAAGTTGGTTTTATTCCCATGTAATGTGATTGTTCTGCTTTTTAGTGCTTTGTTGTATATCACGGTCAAAAACACTTAAAAGACACTTTTCTGGTAATATCTTTTTTTTTTCCAACATAAAGCTAGTTTCGCATGTAATTTGGGATTTTCGTAACTAAGAATGTGAAAAACACTCAAAATACACACATTTGGTAAGGTAGTCCTGTCTTTTCAATTTCAGCATTTTCGTATGTAAGAAACTCTATATACACGAGTTTTTGCGTTTTTTATCTTATGGTTCTTGTGAAACTATAAAACAATCATTATACACGTTTCCCTCAATGTCCTTTTGCATATAGAGTGTATTTACATCCATTTTCGCGTTTTGCTAATGTTATTCTATTTCTTCATATTTGTTGCTTTGCATCCCTTTTAGCATTTTTTTCTACGTGAAACACTGAGAAGACACGTTTTCAGTAATTTTGTTTTGGATTCACATATTGACTGACTTCCATATTATTTTTCGGTTTGGTGCCTAACATGCTGAAAAACACTGAAAAGACAAGTTTCTTGTAAACTCGTTAAATTTCCTCATATAGATGGCTTTGCATGTACTTTAGTGTTTGGTAAATAACAATCCGAAAAAAAGCTATAATTAACTTTTTTGATAATGTTCAAAAATTTTTTCCACATAAATTCCCTGAATTTTGGCAGAATTTAGGCATCTCGGTACTTATGAAAATCAATACGAAAAAAATTGCAATTTTTTTATTTATTTTTTTTATTTTTTTCTCTTTAAAGAGTGTTATTTGTGGGTTTTAACGTTTTGGTACTTAAGAAACTTAAAAACAGTCATAATACACGTTTCTCGTAATGTTCTTTCGTTTCCGAAAGATAGGTTTCTTTGCATGTATTTAAGCGTTTTTATAGGTAACATAAAAAACACTTAAAACATGTTTTTTGTAATGTTTTTCTGCTTTTCCATAAAGGAGTGTTTTGCATGCGTTTTAGTGTTTTGGTATATAAGGAGCTCAAAAACACTTAAAAGCAAGTTCTTTGTAAACATTGGTTTTATTCCCATATAATGTGATTGCCCTTCTTTTTAGTGCTTTACTGCCTATCACGCTCAAAAACACTCAATAGACACTTTTCTGAAAATGCCATTTTTTTTTTCTTGATATTGGTTGGTTCGCATCCGTTTTAACGTTTTTCTACGTAAAACACTGAGAAGACACATTTTAAGTAATTTTCTTTTGGATTCCCATATAGAATAAGTTCCTTATTATTTATCGTTTTGGTGTCTAACATGCTAAAAAAAACACACAAAACACAGATTTTTGGTAAGGTCGTTTAATTTCCTCATATTGGAGGCTTTGCATGCACTTTAGGGTTTCGTACATAAAAGTCCGAAAAAAAGCTGAAATTAACTTTTTGATAATATTCATTTACATGCTTTGGAAAATTTTAAATTTATAATGTACAAAAACGATAAAACATGCAAAACACTTTTCCTGCAGAAATATAAAAAAAAAAAACATTAACAAAAACGAGCATTTCTGGCAATTTTTCAGCTTGTTATGTACAAAAGCGTCAAAATGCATATAAAGTACCCTATATAAGAAAACGAAAAGACATTAAGAGAAACCAGTATTATGTTTTTTTTTTAAGGTTATTAGGTACTGAAACGATAAAACGCACGATTTGCCTTCTGTATGGAGAAAACGTGCATTTTAAGTGTATTTAGCTTTGATAGGTATCAAAACGCCAAAATGCATGCAAAGCACCCGATATGGGGAAAATAAACGACATTTCCAGAAACATGTCTTTTGAGAGTTTATGAGTGTGTTAGGCACAAAAAGCTCTTAAAAAGCATGGAAAGTGTCGTAAATGGGAAAACATTAAGTGTTTTGAGGTACTTACATACCAAACCTCTAAAACGGTTGCAAAACACTCTTTATGGAGAAACTCAACAGCTTTACCAAAACTTTTGGTAAAGCTGTTTGAGAGATTTTGCGCCTGTTACGTACAAAAACGATAAAATACATGCAAATAACCCTAAAAAGGGAAAAGAAACATTAAAAGAAACGTATATTTTGAGTGGTACTTAGCTTCATAGGTACCAGAACACTAAAACGTATGAATAACACTCTATATGGAGAAACGGAACAAGATTAACCAACCCTTGTGTTTTAAGGCTTTTTTCACGTTATTAGGTAAAGCAAGGCAACGCATACTATATGGGGAAAGGAAACATTTCCAAAAACATGTCCTTTCACTGTTTATGAGCATGTTAGGTGCCAAGAAGCTACAAAGCTACAAAAGCTACAAAAGATTACAAAAACTTTTCATTTCAGTGCTTATGAGCTACTTACATACAAAAACACTTAAACGCATCCAAAACGCCTTGGAAAAACTTAATAACATTAAAAAAAAAGCGTGTGTTTTCAATGTTTTGAGCTTGTTACGCAAAAAAAAAAAAAGTTTTTGAGCTTCTCTGGTACCAAAACGCGAAAATGCATAAATAATACTCTCTTTAGAGAAACACAACAATATTAGATACCAAAACGCTAAAAACCAACGAAAGCTCCCTATTTGGAAAAGCAAAACATTACCAAAAGCGTGTCTTTTGAGAGTTTTTACAGCTACTTACGTACCAAAACACTAAAATGCATGCAAAGCACATTTTATGGAAAAACAGAATAACATTACCAGAAATGTGCATTTTGAGTTTTTTTTTATCTTACGTATAAAAAAAAGCAAAAATGCATGCAAAGTATCTGAAATGGCGATACGAAAAGAAATGAAAAGACACTTCATTTATCAATGTTTTTGAGATTCTTAGGTAGCAAAATGCACAAACACATGTATAACATTATATATGAAGAAACAGAAGAACATTACCGAAAACGTATATTTTGAGTGTTTTTTCACATTGTTACGTAATAAAAACTCCAAAATGCATGGAAATCACCCAATATGGATAAAATAAAGGACATTACGAGAAAGATGCCATTAGTGTTTGTGAGTGTCTTAGGTACCAAACGCGAAAACTATTTAGTACCACTGTATATGGAGAAACAGAACATTACCAAAAACGTTTATTTTGTTTTTCACAATTTTATGTACCAAAACGTCAAAATGACTCCAGAGCACCATCTATGGGGAGATGAAACGATATTTCCAGAAACATGTCTTTTGAGTGTCGATTGTTGTTATTAGGTACCAAAGTTATAAAAAGCATGGAAAGCTACCTATATGAAAGAACAAGTCAACCAAAAATTTATCTTTTGGGTATTTTCAGCTACTTACGTACCATAACGCTGAGCTGTATGCAAAACACCCTTTATTACCATAAACAATTTTTTTTTCTTTTTACATATAAAAAGAAACATAAATGTATGCAAAATACTTTGCATGAGGAAACGAAAAGACATTAGAAGAAACTTATATAATGTGTTTTTTTTTATTTCTTAGGTACCAAGACTTATTTGACGCACTGAAGAACAGTCTATATGGATAAAAGAACAAGATTACCAAAAAATGTGCTTTTTGAGTGTTTTTCACATTGTTAGGTACGAAAACACTCTATAAAGAGTGTTATTTGTGGGTTTTAGCTTTTTCATACTTAACAAACTTAAAAAAAACTCATAATACACGTTTCTCGTAACGTCCTTTCATTTTCCAAACATAGGGTTCTTTCCATGTATTTTAGCTTTTTTTTATAGGTAACATGATGATAAACACTCAAAATACATGTTTTTGGTAATGTTATGATGTTTCTCCATATAGGGTGTTTTGCATGCTTTTTTTTAGCGTTTTGGTATATAAGGAGCTCAAAAACACTTCAAGGCACGTTCTTGTATTGTGATTGCCCTGCTTTTTATTGCTTTATTGCCTATCATGCTAAAAAAAAAAAATACTTGACACTTTTCTGGTAATGTCATTTTTTTCCCACATAAAGCTACTTTCACATGCAATTTGGGGTTTTGGTAACTAAGAATGTGAAAAACATTCAAAATACACGCATTTGGAAAGGTTGTTCTGTTTCTCAATTAAGAGTGTTATTCAGGAGTTTCAGCATTTTGGTATCTAAGAAACTTCTCAATATATACGAGTTTTTTGCTTTTTTTGCATGCACTTTAGGGTTTGGTACATAACAGTCCGAAAAAAAGCTGAAATTAACTTTTTTGATAAAGTTCTTTTTTCACATAATTTCCCTGAATTTTGCCAGAATTTTAGCATCTCAGTACCTAAAAAGAAGAATTTTTTTGCGTTTTTTGCCTTGTGGTTCTTTTGAACTATAAAACATTCATTATACACTTTTCTCGCAAGGTCCCTTTCTTTCCCAATATAGAGTGCTTTGCATCAATTTTCGTGTTTTTTTGTAGGTAACAAGCTGAAAAACACTCAAAATATACCTTTTAGGTAATGTTTTTCTACTTCTTCATATTGGTTGGTTTCCATCCGTTTTAGCATTTTTCTACGTAAAACACTGAGAAGACACGTTTTCAGTAATTTTGTTTTGGTTTGCCATATAGAGTGAGTTCCTTATTATTTATCGTTTTGGTGTCTAACATGCTGAAAACATTCAAAATACAGATTTCTGGTAAGGTCGTTTAATTTCCTCATATGGGAGGCTTTGCATGCACTTTAGTGTTTAGTACATAACAGTCCGAAAAAAAAGGTAATATCAACCTTTGTGATAATATTCTCTTATCATATATTTGCCCTAATTTTTCCCAGAATTTTGGCATCTCAGTACCTATGAAGAAGAATAAAAAAAAAATCCTTTTATTTATTTATATATTTTCTATTTTTTTCTAAATAACGAGTGTTATTTGTGGGTTTTAGCTTTTTGATAGTTAAGGAACTTAAAAACACTCATAATACACGTTTCTCGTAATGTCCTTACGTTTCCTTAACATAGGGTTCTTTGCATGTATTTAATCGTTTTTATAGATAACATGATGAAAAACAATCAAAATACATGTTTTTGGTAATGTTATTCTGTTTGTCCATAAAAGGTGTTTTGCATGCGTTTTAGAGTTTTGGTATGTAATGAGCTCAAAAACACCTAAAGGCAAGTTCTTGGTAAAAGTTGGTTTTATTCAAATGTAATGTGATTGCCCTGCTTTTTAGTGGTTTATTGCCTAACACGCTGAAAAACACTCGAAAGACATTTTCTGGTTATATTATTTTTTTTCCCATATAAAGCTAGTTTCGCTTGGAATTTGGAGTTTTGGAAACTCAAAATACAGGCATTTAGTAAGGTTGTTCTGTTTCTTAATTAAAAGTGTTATTCATGAGTTTCAGCATTTTGGTATGTAAGAAACTTCTTTGTGTACACGAGCTTTTGAGTTTTTTGCCTTGTCGTTCTTGTTAAACTATAAAACATTCATTATACACGTTTCTCGTAATGTCCTTTTCTTTCTTAATATAGAGTGCGTTTCATCCATTTTCGCATTTTTTTGTAGGTAACAAGCTCAAAAACACATCAAAATATATCTTTTTGGTAATGTTATTATATTTCTTCATATTGGTTAATTTGCATCCGTTTTAGCGTTTTTCTACGTAAATCACTGAGAAGACACGTTTTCAGTAATATTGTTGAATTTGCTGAAAACACACTCAAAAGACAGGTTTCTGGTAAAGTCGAGTAATTTTTCCATATTGCTTTGCATGCACTTCAGGGTTTGGTACATAACTCCGGAAAAAAGCTAAAATTATTTTTTTTAATGATTTTTTTTTACAAAATTTCCCTGAATTTTTACAGAATTTTGGTATCTCGGTACCTATGAAGATGAATAACAAATTTTTTTTTCTCTATAAAGTGTGTTTTAGCTTTTTGGTACTTAAGGAACTTAAAAACAATGATAATACACGATTTTCGTAATGTCCTTTTCTTATAGAAACATAGGGTTCTTTACATGTTTTTATAGGTAACATGATCAAAAACGCTCAAAATACATATTTTTGGTAATGTTATTCTGTTTCTCCATAAAGGGTGTTTTACATGCGTTTTAGCGTTTTGGTATGTAAGGAGTTGAAAAACACTTAAAGTCAAGTTCTTCGTAAAAGTTCGTTTTATTCTCAAGCAATATGATTGTTCTGCTTTTTAGTGCTTTGTTGCATATCACGTTCAAAAACACTCAAAAGACATTTTTCTGGTAATGTCATTTTTTTTCCCACATAAAGCTAGTTTCGTATGTAATTTGGCAATTTCGTAACTATGAATGTCAAAAACACTCAAAATACGCAATTTGGAAGGGTAGATCTGTTTCTCGATTAAAAGTGTTATTCATGCATTTCATCACTTTGGTATGTAAGAAACTTTTCTATATACACGAGTTTTTGCGTTTATTGCCTTGTGGTTCTTGTGAAACTATAAAACACTCATTATACATGTTTCTCGTAATGTTCTTTTGTTTCCTAATATAGAGTGTTTTCCATACATTTTTGTATTTTTTGTAGGTAACAAGCTTAAAAACACTCAAAATATATCGTTTTGGTAATGTTATTCCATTTCTTCATATTGGTTGGTTTGCATCCGTTTTAGCGTTTTTCTTCGTAAATCTCTGAAAGGACTCAATTTCAGCAATATTGTTGAAATTGCTTGTGGTACAGGTTTCTGGTAAACTCGTGTAATTTTCCCATATAGGTGGCTTTGCATGCACTTCAGGGTTTGGTAAATAACTCCGGAAAAAAGATAAAATTATTTTTTTTTTTTATTTTTTTTTTTCTTTACCTAACTTCAGTGAATTTTGCCAGAATTTTAGCATCTCGGTACCTATGAATATGAATAAAAAAAATTTGTTGTATTCATTTATTTATTTTTTTTTCTCTATAAAGGGTGTTATTTGTGTGTTTTAACTTTTTGGTACTTAAGGAACCTAAAAACTCTCATAATACACAATTTTCGTAATATCCTTTCGTTTTGCAAACATAAGGTTCTTTGCATGTATTTAAGCGTTTTTATAGGTAAAATCATCAAAAACAATTAAAATTCATGTTTTTGGTAATGTTATTTTGTTTCTCCATAAAGGGTGTTTTGTATGCGTTTTACCGTTTTGTTATGTAAGGAGTTAAAAACACAAAGGCATGTTTTTGGTAAAAGTTGGTTTTATTCCCATGTGATGTGATTGTTCTGCTTTTTAGTGCTTTGTTGCATATCACGCTCTAAAACACTCAAAAGACACTTTTCTGGTAAAGTCATTTTTTCCCACACAAAACTAGTTTTGCTTGTAATTTTGGATTTTCGTAACTAAGAATGTGAAAAACACTCAAAATACTTACATTTGGTAAGATAGTTCTGTTTCTCAATTAAAACTCTTATTCATGAGTTTCAGCATTTTGGAATTTAAGAAACACACGAGTTTTTGCGTTTTTTGCCTTGTGGTTCTTGGAAAACTATAAAACACTCATTATACACGTTTCTCGTAATGTCCTTTTGCTTCCCAATATAGAGTGCTTTCCATCCATTTTCGCGTTTTTTGTAGGTAACAATTTGAAAAATACTCAAAATATACCTTTTCGGTAATGTTATTCTATTTCTTCATTTTGGTTGGTTTGCATCCGTTTTAGGGTTTTTGTAAGTAAAACACCGAAAAGAGACGTTTTCAGTAATTGTGTTTTGGATTCCCATATAGATTGACTTCCTTGGGTTTTATCGTGTTGGTTCCTAACATGCTGAAAAACACTCATAAGCCAGTTTTCTGGCAAAGAGGTTTAATTTCCCCATATAGGTGGCTTTGCATGCACTTTAGGGGTTTGGTACATAACAGTCCGAAAAAAAAGCTAAATTTAATTTTTTTGATAATGTTCTTATTTCACATAATTTCCTGAAATTTGCCCGAATTTTGGCATATCGGTACCTGTGAAGATGAATAAGAAAGAAAAAAAAATATCGTATTTTTTTTTATCTATTTATTGTTTCTCAATAAAGAGTGTTATTTGTGGCTTTTAGCTTTTTGGTAATTAATGAAGTTAAAAACACTCAAAATACACGTTTCTCATAATCTCCTTTCGTTTCCCAAAAATAGTGTTCTTTGCATGTTGTTAAGCGTTTCTATTGAAAACATGATCAAAAACACTCAAAATACATGTTTTTGTTAATGTTATTCTGTTTCACCATAAAGTGTGTTTTGCATGCGTTTTAGTGTTTTGGTATATAAAGAGCTCAAAAACACTTAAAGGCAAATTCTTGGTAAAAAATTCGTTTTACTCCAATGTAATGTGATTGCCCTCCTTTTTAGTGCTTTATTGCCTAGCACGCTCAAAAACACTCAAAAGACACTTTTATGGTAAAGTCTTTTTTTTTTCCCACAAATCTATTTTCGCATGCAATTTGGGGTTTTGGTAACTAAGAATGTTAAAAGCACTCAAAATACACGCATTTAGTAAGGTTGTTCTGTTTCTCAATTAAGAGTGTTATACATGAGTTTAAGCATTTTTGTATCTAGGAAACCTCTCCATATACACGAGATTTTGTGTTTTTTGCCTTGTGGTTCTTTTGAACTATAAAACACTCAATATACACTTTTCTTGCAATGTCCTTTTGTTTCCCAATATAGAGTGCTTTGCATCAATTTTCGCGTTTTTTGTAGGTAACAAGCTCAAAAACACTCAAAATATATCTTTTTAGTAACGTTTTTCTATTTCTTGATATTGGTTGCTTTGCATCCGTTTTAGCGTTTTTCTACGTAAAACACTGAGAAGACACGTTTTCAGTAAATTTGTTTTGGATTCCCATATAGAGTGAGTTGCTTATTATTTATCGTTTTGGTGCCTAATATGCAAAAAAAAAACACTCAAAACACAGATTTCTAGTAAGGTCGTTTAATTTCCTCATATTGGAGGCTTTGCATGCACTTTAGGGTTTGGTACATAACAGTGCGAAAAAAAAGCTGAAATTCACTTTTTTGATAATATTCTTTTATGACATAATTGCCCTGAATTTTCCCAGAATTTTGGCATCTCGGTACCTATGAAGATGAATAAGAAAAAAAAATCCTATTTATTTTATTTTATTATTATTATTTTTTTTTCTAAATAAAGAGTGTTATTTGTGGGTTTTAGCTTTTTGGTACTTAAGGAACTTAAAAAAAACACTCATAATACACGTTTCTCGTAATGTCCATTTGTTTCCCAAACATAATGTTCTTTGCATGTACTTGAACGTTTTTATAGATAACATGATCAAAAACACTCAAAACACATGTTTTTGGTAATGTTATTCTCTTTTTCCATAAAGTTTGTTTTGCATGCGTTTTAGCGGTTTGGTATATAAGGGGTTAAAAAACACTTAAAGGGAAATTCTTCGTAAAAGTTGGTTCTATTCCCATGTAATGTAATCGTTCTGCTTTTTAGTGTTTTGTTGCATATCACGCTGAAAAACACTCAAAAGACACTTTTCTGGTAATGTCATTTTTTTTTTCCCAAATGATGCTAGTTTCGCATGTAATTTGGCATTTTCGTAACCAAGAATGTGAAAAAACACTCAAAATACACAATTTGGTAAGGTAGTTCTGTTTATCGATTAAAAGCGTTATTCATGCATTTATTCATTTTGGTATGTAAGAATTATGTCTATATACACGAGTTTTTGCGTTTTTTGCCTTGTGGTTCTTTTAAAACTAAAAAAACACTCATTATACAAGTTTCTCGTAATGTCCTTTTGTTTCCTAAATAGAGTGCTTTACATCCATTTTTGCATTTTTTGTAGGTAACAAGCTCAAAAACACTCAAAATATATCTTTTTGGTAATGTTATTCTATTTCTTCATATTGGTAGGTTTGCATCCGTTTTAGCGTTTTTCTACGTAAATCTTTTAAAAGACACGTTTTCAGTAATTTTGTTTTGGATTTCCATATAGAGTGACTTTGAAATTATTTATCGTTTTGGTGCCTAACATGCAGAAAAACACTCAAAAGACAGGTTTCTTGTAAAGTCGTTAAATTTGATCAGATAGGTGTCTTTGCATACAGTTTATGGTTTGGAACATAACTCCGAAAAAAAAGGTAAAATTTTTTCCACATAATTTCCCTGAATTTTGGCAGAATTTTGGCATCTTGGTACCTATGAACATCAATAACAAAAAAATAAAAATGATATTTTTTTACTTATTTATTTTTTCTCTATAAAGAGTGTTATTTGTACGTTTTAACGTTTTGGTATTTAAGGAACTTAAAAACATTCATAATACACATTTCTCGTAAAGTCCTTTCGTTTCCCAAATATGGGGATCTTTGCATGTATTTAAGCGTTTTTATAGGTAACATGATAAAAAAAACACTCAAAACACTTGTTTTTGGTAATGTTATTCTGCTTCTCCATAAAGGAGTGTTTTGCATGCGTTTTAGCGATTTGGTATGTAAGGAGCTGAAAAACACTTCAAGGCAAGTTCTTGGGAAAAGTTGGTTTTATTCCAATATAACATGATTGCCCTGATTTTTAGTGCATTATTGCCTAACACGCTCAAAAACACTCAAAAGACACTTCTGGTAATGTCAGTTTTTTTTCACACATAAAGCTAGTTTCGCATGCTATTTAGGGTTTTGCGAAGAATGTGAAAAAAAAAACACTCAAAATACACGCATTTGGTAATGTTGTTCTGTTTCTCAATTATGATTGTTATTCATGAGTTTCAGCATATTCGTATCTAAGAAACTTCTTTATATACACGAGTTTTTGCGTTTTTTTGCCTTGTGGTTCCTGTGAACCACAAGTTCTTTTGCCCAAAAATAATAAGACACTCATTATACATGTTTCTCGTAATGTCCTTTTCTTTCCCAATAGGGAGTGCTTTGCATCCATTTTCGCGTTTTTTGTAGGTAACAAGCTCAAAAACACTCAAAATATACCTTTTTGGTAATGTTATTCTATTTCTTCAGAAACAAGTCCTTTCACTGTTTATGAGCATGTTAGGTACCAAGAAGCTAAAAACCAAGGAAAGCACCCTATAGGAGAAAACAAAAGATTACAAAAACTTTTCTTTTCAGTGCTTATGAGCTACTTACATACAAAAACACTTAAACGCATCCAAAACGCCTTTTTTTTTTACTGAATAACATTACCAAAAAAGCGTATATTTTCAATGTTTTGAGTTTGTTACGCAAAAAAAAGTAACCTAAGACATTATGAGAAACTTATATAAAGAGCGTTTTTGAGCTTCTCAGGTACCAAAACGCGAAAATGAATAAATAATACTCTCTTTAGAGAAACACAACAATATTAGATACCAAAACGCTAAAAAGCAACGAAAGCTCCCTATTTGGAAAAGCAAAACATTACCAAAAGCGTGTCTTTTGAAAGTTTTTACAGCTACTTACGTACCAAAACGCTAAAATGCATGCAAAGCACATTTTATGGAGATACAGAATAACATTACCAGAAACGTGTATTTTGAGTTTTTTTTTTATCTTACGTATAAAAAAAAGCAAAAATGCATGCAAAGTATCCTAAATGGCGATACGAAAAGAAATAAAAAGACACTTCATTTATCAGTGTTTTTGAGATTCTTAGGTAGCAAAATGCACAAATGCATGTATAACATTATATATGAAGAAACAGAAGAACATTTTGGTACGTAATACAAACACTGAAAAAAACACGTTTCTAGAAGTGTCGTATTTTCCCTCATATATAATGCTTTGCATGCATTTTATCGTTTTTGTCTCTCCATATAGAGTGCTATTCACTCGCTTTAGCGTTTTGGTACCTAATAAGTTGAAAACACTCCTACTGCACGTTTCTCGTAATGTACTTTCGTATCCATGTATAGTGCACTTTGCATGCATTTTGGCGCTTTTGTACGTGACAAGCTTAAGAAATAAAATGAAATACTATTTTCTGGTAAGGTTATTTGTTTTTTCCATGAAGGGTATTTTGCAAGCATTTCAGCGTTTTTGTACGTAAGTAGCTGAAAAATACCCCCAAAAATACGTTTTTTGGGGGAATGTTGTTTTTTGCTTTTCCAGTATAGGGAAGTTTTCATGCTTTTTACTGTTTTGTGGTTAACAAGTTCATATACACATATACATGGAAAATAAAAGCTACTTTGCCAAAAATGTGTCTTTTGAGTTTTTTTTTCAGCTTCTTACGTACCAAGAAGGTAAAATGCATGAAAAACACCCTTTATAGAAAAACAGAATAATATCACAAAAAAAAAAAATCATTTGAGAGTTTTTGAGCTTGTTAGGAAGAAAAACGCCATAATATATGCAAAGTATTCTATATGAAGAAAGAAAAGTCATTATGAGAAACGTGTATTATGAGTAAATTTGAGCTTCTTAGGTAGCAAAATGTGAAAACGCATGAATAGCACTCTGTATGGATAAACAAAACAACATTACCAAAAACGTGTAACGTTTGTAACAAAAACGTGTAAAAAACCTAACTAACAAACGAAACTAAATTTAATGAAACGTGTCTTTTGAATGTTTATGAAACTGCTAGGTATCAGAATGCTAAAACGCATGGAAAGATCACCATATGGGAATAAAAAACATTATCAAAAACATGTCTTCAATCTTTTTGAGCTTCTTACGTACCAAAACGCTTTTTATGGAGAAACAGAATAATATGAGCTTGTTACACAGAAAACGCAAAAATGCATGCAAAGTAACATTTATGAGGAAATGAAACGATTTTTCCAGAAACGTGTCTTTGGAGTGTTTAGACACTAAATCGATATAAAGCTTGGAAATCACTTGATTTGAACAACAAAACAACACTAAGGAAAACGTTTCTTTTAAGTGTTTTTGAGCTTATTACATACCAAAAACCTAAGCCGCATGCAAAAAAAAAAAAAAAAAAAAAAAATTGTCATCGAGAAACATAATAACATTTTCAAAAACTTGTAATTGGAGTGTATTTCTCATTGTTAAGTACACATGCAAAGCATGCGAAAGGAGACTAGTTTTCTAGAAAGGTGTCTTTTGAGTGTTTATCAGTGTTCTAGCTCCAAAACGATGAAAGGCATGGAAATCACACTGTAATGGAAAACAAAACATCAATAAAAATGTCTCTTTTCAGTATTTTTGAGCAACTTAGGTATCACAACGCTAAAACGCATGCAAAACACCCTTGCTGGAGAAACAGAATAACATTACCAAAAAAAAGTTTTTTTTTTTAATTATTTTTGAGGTATTTTGACGTGAAAAACGTCAAAATACATTCCAAGTACCCTATTTGATTAAATGGAAAAAAAATATTACGAGAAAGGTTTTTTTTTTTTACTTCTTAGGTAACAAACCGCTAAAAGGCATCCATTTTCGCGTTCTTTGTAAGTAAAAAGCTCAAAACCATTCAAAATATAATTTTTGGTAATCTTATTCCATTTCTACATATTGGTTGGTTTGCATCCGTTTTAGCGTTTTTCTACGTAAAACACGGAAAAGACGTGTTTTCAGTAATTTTGTTTTGGATTCTCATATAGAATGACTTCCTTATTATTTATTGTTTTGGTGACTAACATGCTGAACAACACTCAAAACATAAGTTTCTAGTAAAGTCGTTTAATTTCCTCATATAGTTGGCTTTGCATGGACTTTAAGCTTTGGTACAAAACAGTCCGAAAAAAAAGCTAAAATTAACTTTTATGATAATGTTCTTTTTTCACATAATTTCACTGAATTTTGCCAGAATTTTGGCATCTCGGCACCTATGAAGAATACCATCCCCAAAAAAATCCTATTTTTTTATTTTTTATTTTTCTTTATGAAGAGGTTTTAGCTTTTTGGTACTTATGGAACTTAAAAACACTCATACTACACGTTTCTCGTAATTTCCATTCGTTTCCCAGACATAGGGTTCTTTGCATGTATTTAACCGTTTTTAGAGATAACATGATCAAAAACATTCAAAATACATGTTTTTGGTAATGTTAATCTGTTTCTCCAGAAAGGGTGTTTGGCATGCGTTTTAGTGATTTGGTATATAAGGAGCTCAAAAACACTTAAAGGCAAGTTCTTGGTAAAAGTTGGTTTTATTCCCATGTAATATGATTGCCCTTTATTGCCTAACACGCTCAAAAACACTCAAAAGACACTTTTCTCGTAATGTCATTTCTTTCCCACATAAAGCTAGTTTCGCATGCAATTTGGGGTTCTGGTGAAAAACAATAAAAATACACCCATTTGGTAAGGTTGTTCTGTTTCTGAATTCAGAGTGTTATTCATGAGTTTCAGCATTTTGGTATCTAAGAAACTTCTCCACATACACGAATTTTTGCGTTTTTTGCCTTGTGGTTCTTGTGAAACTATAAAATACTCATTATAGACGTTTCTCGTAATCTCCTTTTGTTTCCAAATATAGAGTGGATTGCATGCATTTTCGCGTTTTTTGTAGGTAACAAGCTCAAAAACACTCAAAATATACCTTTTTGGTAATGTTATTCTATATATATATATATATATATATATATATATATATATATATATATATATATATATATATATATATATATATATATATATATATATATATATATATATATATATATATATATATATATATATATATATATATATATATATATATATATATATATATATATATATATATATATATATATATATATATAATGTCTCTTTGTTTCCCAATATAGAGAGATTTGCATCCATTTTCGCTCAAAAACATAAAAAATACCTTTTTGGTAATATTATTCTATTTTATGATATTGGTTGATTTGCATTCTTTTTAGCGTTTTCCCACGTAAAATACTGAAAAGACACGTTTTTAGTAAATTTGTTTTGGATTCCCGTACGGAGTGATTTCCATATTATTTATTGTTTTGGTGCCTAACATACTGAAAAAAGGGCAAAAGACAGGTTTCAGGTAAAGTCGTTTAATTTCCAAATATAGGTGGCTCTACATGCACTTGAGGGTTTGGTACATAACGGTCTGAAAAAAAGCTAAAATTAACTTTTTTCATATTCTTTTTTCACATAATTTCCCTGAATTTTACCAGAATTTTGGCATCTCGATACCTATGAAGATTAATAACAAAAAAAAATGCTATTTTTTCATTTATTTATTTTTTCTCTATATAAAGTGTTATTCGTGGGTTTAAGCTTTTTGGTACTTAAGGAACGTAAAAACACTCATAATACTTGTTTCTCGTAATGTCCTTTTGTTTCCTAAAGATAAGATTCTTTACATGTATTTAAGCGTTTTTATAAGTAACATGATCAAAACACTCAAAATATACCTTTTTGGTAATGTTTCCTATTTCTTCATATTGGTTGGTTTCCATCCGTTTTAGCGTTTTTCTACGTAAAACACAGAAAAGACACGTTTTCAGTAATTTTTTTTTGGATTCACATATAGAGTGACTTCCATGTTATTTATCCTTTTGATGCCTAACATGCTGAAAAACACTCAAAAGACAGGTTTCTTGTAAAGTCGTTTAATTTCCCCATATAGGTGGCTTTGCATACACTTTAGTTTAGGGTTTAGTACATAACAGTCCGAAAAAAAAAGCTAAAATTAACCTCTTTCATAATATACTTTTTTAACGTAATTTTCCTGAATTTCGCCAGAATTTTGGCATCTCAGTGCCTATGAAGATCAATAAAAAAAATGCTATTTTTTTATTTATTTATATTTTTTTCTCTATAAAGAGTGTTATTTGTGGGTTTCAGCTTTTTGGTACTTAAGGAACTTATAAACACTTACAATACACATTCCTCGTAATGTTCTTTCATTCCCAAACATAGGGTTCTTTGCATGTATTTAAGCATTTTTATTGGTAACAAGCTCAAAAACACTCAAAATATATGTTTTTGATAATGTTATTCTGTTTTTCCATGAAGGGTGTTTTGCATGGGTTTTAGCGTTTTGGTATGTAACGAGCTCAAAAAAACTTAAAGGCAAGTTCTTGGTAAAAGTTGGTTATATTCCCATGTAATGTGATTGCCCTGCTTTTTAGTGCTAAAAAGACACTTTTCTGGTAATTTCTTTTTTTTTCCACAGTTTTGCATATAATTTGGGGCTGGACCACTAAGAATGTGAAAAGAAAACACTCAAAATACACTCATTTCCTAAAATTGTTCTGTTTCTCAATTAAGAGTGTTATTCATGAGTTTCAGCATTTTGGTATCTAAGAAACTTCTCCATATATACGAGTTTTGCGTTTTTTGCCTTATGGTTCTTGAAAACTATTAATACATTCATTATACAATTTTCTTGTAATATCCTTTTCTTTCCCAATATAGACTGCTTTGCATTCATTTTTTGCGTTTTTTGTAGGTAACAAGCTCAAAAACACTCAACTTTTTTGTAATGTTATTCTATTTCTTCATATTGGTTGGTTTGCATCCGTTTTAGTTTTCTACGCTAAAACTGAAAAGACACGTTTTCAGTAATACTGTTGAAATTGCTGAAAACACCCAAAGACACGTTTCTTGTAAAGTCGTGTAATTTCCCCATATAGGTGGGTTTGCATGCACATCGTATATAACTCCGGAAAAAGATAAAAAAAAAATTTTTTTTTTTTTTTTCACATAATTTCCCTGAATTTTTTCAGAATTTTGGCATCTCGTTACCTATGAAGATGAATAACAAAAAAAAATCTATTTTTTAAATTTTTTTTTCTCTATAAAGAGTGTTTCGTTTCACAAACATAGGGTTCTTTGCATGTATTTAAGCGATTTTATAGGTAACATGATCAAAAACAATCAAAATACATGTTTTTGGTAATGTTATTCTGTTTCTCCATAAAGGTTGTTTTGCAGCCGTTTAGCGTTTTGGTATGTAAGGAGTTAAAAAATACTTAGAGGCAAGTCCTTCGTAAAATTTGGTTTTATTGTAATGTAATGTGATTGTTCTACTTATTAGTGTTTTTTTTTTTTTGCATATAACGCTCAAAAACACTCAAAAGACACTTTTCTGGTAATATCATTTTTTTCCCACATAAAGCTAGTTTCGCATGTAATTTGGGATTTTCGTAACTGAGAACGTGAAAAACACTCAAAATACACACATTTGGTAAGGTAGTTCTGTTTTTTTAATTAAAAGTGTTATTCATGATTTTAGCGTTTTGGTATGTAAGAAACATCTCTATATACACGAGTTTTTGCGTTTTTTGCCTTGTGGTTCTTCTGAAATTATAAAACACTCATTATACACGTTTCTCGTAATGTCCTTTTGCTTCCGAATATGGAGTGCTTTCCATCCTTTTGCGCGTTTTTTGTAGGTAAAAAGCTCAAAAACACTTTTTGGTAATGTTATTCTATTTCTTCATATTTGTTGGTTTGCATCCGTTTTAGCGTTTTTCTACGTAAAACACTGAAAAGACACGTTTTCAGTAATTTGGTTTTTGATTCACATATTGACTGACTTCCATATTATTTATCGTTTTGGTGCCTAACATGCTGAGAAACACTGAAAAGACAGGTTTCTGGTAAAGTCGTTTAACTTCCTTATATAGGTAACATGCACTTTAGAGTTTGGTACATAAAAATCCGAAAAAAAGAGCTTTAATTAACATTTTTGATAATGTTCTTTTTTCCACATAAATTCCCTGAATTTTGGCAGAATTTTGGCGTCTTGGTACCTATGAAAATCAATATAAAAAAAAACTATTTTTTTTATTTATTTATTTTTTTTCTCTATAAAGAGTGTTATTTGTGGGTTTTAACGTTTTGGTACTTAAAAAAACTCAAAAAACGGTCCTAATACACGTTTCTTGTGATGTCCTTTCGTTTCCCAAACATAAGGTTCTTTGCATGTTTTTATAGGTAACATGATCAAAAGCACTTAAAACACATGTTTTTAGTAATGTTATTCTGCTTCTCCATTTAGTTTTTTTTTTTTGCATGCGTTTTAGCCTTTTGGTTTGTAAGGAGGTCAAAAACACTTCAAGGCAAGTTCTTGGTAAAAGTTGGTTTTATTCCCATGTAATGTGATTGCCCTTTTTTTTGTGATTTATTGCCTAAAATGCTCAAAAACACTCAAAAGACACTTCTGGTAATGTCTTTTTTTTTTTTCCAACATAGTTTCGCGTGCTATTTGGGGTTTTGCTAAGAATGTGAAAAACACTCAAAATTCACGCATTTGGTAAGGTTGTTCTGTTTCTCAATTAATATTCTTATTCATGAGTTTCAGCATTTTAGTATAAAAAAACTTCTTTATATACACGAGTTTTTGCGTTTTTTGCCTTCTAGTTCTTGTGAACTATAAAACATTCATTATGCACTTTTCTCGCAATGTCCTTTTGTTTCCTAATATAAATTGCTTTTTTTTTTTTATCAATTTTCGTGTTTTTTGTAGGTAACAAGCTCAAAAACACTCAAAATGTACCTTCTTATTGGTTGGTTTGCATCCTATTGTGAACCAATAGCATAGTTCTTATATTATAAGGGGTTAAAAAACACTTAAAGGGAAATTCTTCGTAAAAGTTGGTTTTATTCCCATGTAATGTGATTGTTCTGCTTTTTAGTGCTTTGTTACATATCACGCTCAAAAACACTCAAAAGACACTTTTCTGGTAATGTCATTTTTTTCCCCACATGAAGCTAGTTTCGCATGTAATTTGGGATTTTCGTAACTAAGAATGTGAAAAACACTCAAAATACACACATTTGGTAAGGTAGTCCTGTTTCTCAATTAAAAGTGTTTTTCTACGTAAAACACTGAAAAGACACGTTTTCAGTAATTTTCTTTTGGATTCAAATATTGAGTGACTTCCAAATTATTGATCGTATTGGTGCCTAACATGCTGAAAAACACTGAAAAGACGGGTTTCTGGTAAAGTCGTTTAACTTTCCTAAATAGGTGGCTTTGCATGCACTCTAGGTTTTGGTACATAACAATCCGAAAAAAAAGCTATAATTAACTTTCATGATAATGTCCTTTTTTACACATAAATTCCCTGAATTTTGGCAGAATTTTGGCAATTCGGTACCTATGAAAATGAAAAAAAAAAATTCCCATTTTTTAATTTTTTTATTGATTTTTTTTTTTTCTAAAAAGTGTTATTTGTGGGTTTTAGCTTTTTCGTACTGAAGGAACTTAAAAAAAACACTCATAATACACGTTTCTCGTAATGTCTTTTCGTTTCCCAAATATAAGGTTCTTTGCATGTATTTAAGCGTTTCTATAAATAACATGATCAAAAGCACTCAAAATACATGTTTTTGTTAATGTTTTTCTGTTTCTCCATAAAGGGTGTTTTGCATGCATTTTAGCGTTTCAATATGTAAAAAGCTCAAAAAACACTTAAAGGCAAGTTCTTGGTAAAATTTGGTTTTATTCCCATGTAATGTGATTGCCCTGCCTTTTAGTGCTTTATTGCGTAACACGCTGAAAAAACACTAAAAAGACATGTAAAGCCTCCCATATGAGCAAAATGAAAGACCTTACCAGAAATCTGTCTTTTAAGTGTTTTTCAGTTTGTTAGGCACCAAAATGATAAATAATAAAGAACTCACTCTATGTGGGAATCCAAAAGAAAAATACTGAAAATGTGTCTTCTCAGTCTTTTACGTAGAAAAACGCCAAAACTTATGGAAACCAACCAATATCAAGAAGCAGAAAAACATTACCAAAAATGTATTTTTTCAGTGTTTTGAGCTTGTTCCTTACAAAAAAAAAACGCAAAAAATTGATACAAAGCACTCTATATTTGGAAACAAAGGGACATTGCGAGAAAAGTGTATAATGAATGTTTTATAGTTTAAAAAAACACAAGGCAAAAAACGCAAAAACTCGTGTATATGGAGAAGTTTCCTAGATACCAAAGTGCTGAAACTCATGAATAACACTCTTAATTGAGAAACAGAACAACCTTACTAAATGCATGTCAAAAACACTAAAAGGCAAGTTCTTCGTAAAAGTTGGTTTTCATGAGTTTCATTATTTTGGTATCTTGGAAACTTCTCCACATATACGAGTTTTTGTGTTTTTTGCCTTGTGATTCTGGTGAAACTATAAAATACTCATTATACACGTTTCTCGTTATATTCTTTTTTTTTTTCCCCTAATATACAGTGCTTTGCATCCATTTTTGGTTGGTTTGCATCCATTTTAGCGTTTTTCTACGTAAATCTTTTAAAAGACACGTTTTCAGTAATTTTGTTTTGGATTTCCATATAGAGTGACTTTCATATAATCTATCGTTTTGGTGCCTAACATGCAAAAAAAAAACTCAAATGACAGGTTTCTTGTAAAGTCGTTAAATTTTCTCAAATAGGTGGCTTTGCATACACTTTATGGTTTGGTACATAACTCCGAAAAAATGTAAAATTAACTTTTTCGATAATGTTCTTTTTTCCACATAATTTCCCTAAATTTTGGCAGAATTTTGGCATCTTGGTACCTATGAACATCAATAACAAAAAAATAAAAATGCTATTTTTTTATTCATTTATTTTTCTCTATAAAGAGTGTTATTTGTAGGTTTTAACATTTTGGTATTTAAGGAACTTAAAAACATTCATAGAACACATTTCTCGTAATGTCCTTTCGTTTCCCAAATATAGGGATCTTTGCATGTATTTAAGTGTTTTTATAGGTAACATGATAAAAAACACTCAAAAACACTTGTTTTTGGTAATGTTTTTTTGCTTCTCCATAAAGGAGTGTTTTGCATGCGTTTTAGCGATTTGTTATGTAAGGAGCTGAAAAACACTTCACGGCAAGTTCTTGGTAAAAGTTGGTTTTATTCCAATGTAATATGATTGCCCTGCTTTTTAGTGCTTTATTACCTAACACGCTTAAAAACACTCAAAAGACACTTTTGGTAATGTCATTTTTTTATCCACATAAAGCTAGATTCGCATGCTATTTGGGGTTTTGCTAACTAAGAATGTGAAAAAAAACATTCAAAATACACGCATTTGGTAATGTTCTGTTTCTCAATTAAGATTGTTATTCATGAGTTTCAGAATTTTGGTATCGAAGAAACTTCTTTATATACACAAGTTTTTGCGTTTTTTGCCTTGTGGTTCTTGTTAACCACAAGTTCTTTTGCCGGAAAATAATAAGACACTTATTATACACGTTTCTCGTAGTGTCCTTTTCTTTCCCAATAGGGAGTGCTTTGCATCTATTTTCCCTTTTTTTTTAGGTAACAAACTCAAAAAACACTCAAAATATACCTTTTTGGTAATGTTATTCTATTTTTTCATATTGGTTGGTTTCTATCCGTTTTCGCGTTTTTTTTACGTAAAACACCGAAAAGACACGTTTTCAGTAGTTTTCTTTTCGATTCCCAAAGAATATTGCCAGAATTTTGGCATCTTAGTACTTATGAAGATGAATAACCAAAAAAAATAATTATTTTATATTTTTTTTCTCTCTATAAAGAGTGTTATTTGTGGGTTTTAACTTTTTTGGTACTTAAGGAACTTAAAAACACTCATAATACACGTTTCCCGTAATATCATTTCGTTTCCCAAACATAAGGTTCTTTGCATGTATTTAAGCGTTTTTATAAATAACATGATCAAAAACACTCAAAATACATGTTTTTGGCAATGCTTCTTCATAAAGGTTGTTTTGCATGCGTTTTAGCGTAAGGAGTTAAAAAAAACACTTAAAGGCAAGTTCTTCGTAAAAGTTGGTTTTATTCTCATGTAATGTGATTGTTCTGCTTTTTAGTGCTTTGTTGCACATCACGCTCAAAAACACTCAAAAGACACTTTTCTGGTAATATCATTTTTTTTTCCCACATAAAGCTAGTTTCGCATGTAATTTGGGATTTTCGTAACTAAGAATGTGAAAAACACTCAAAATACACACATTTGGTAAGGTAGTCCTGTTTCTCAATTAAAAGTGTTATTCATGCATTTCAGCATTTTGGTATATAAGAAACTTCTCTATATACACGATTTTTTTGCGTTTTTTGCCTTTTCGTTCCTGTGAAACTATAAAACACTCATTATACACGTTTTTCGTAATGTTCTTTTGTTTCCCAATATAAAGTGCTTTCCATCCATTTTCGCATTTTTTTTAGGTAACAAGCTGAAAAACACTCAAAATATATCTTTTTGGTAATATTCTATTTCTTCATATTGGTCGGTTTGCATCCGTTTTAGAGTTTTTCTTCGTAAATCACTGAAAAGACATGTTTTCAGTAATATTGCTGAATTTGCTGAAAACACTAAAAAGACAGATTTCTGGTAAAGTCGTGTAATTTCCCCATATAGGTGGCTTTGCAAGCACTTCTGGGTTTGGTAAATAATTCCGGAAAAAAGCTAAATTTTTTTTATAATGTTTTTTTATATAATTTCGCTGAATTTTGCCTGAATTTTGGCATCTTCATACCTATGTAGATGAATAACAAAAAAAAAATTTTTATATTTTTTTAGTTGTTTTTTCTCTATTTGTGGGTTTTAGTTTTTTGGTACTTAAGGAACTTAAAAACAATCATAATACACGATTTTCGTAATGTCCTTTCGTTTCACAGACATAGGGTTCTTTGCATGTATTTAAACGTTTTTATAGGTAACATGATCAAAAACACTCAAATACATGTTTTTGGTAATGTTATTCTGTTTCTCCATAAAGGGTGTTTTGCATGCGTTTTAGCGTTTTGGTATGTAAGGAGTTAAAAACACTTAAAGGCAACTTCTTCTTAAAAGTTAGTTTTATTCCTATATAATGTGATTATTCTGCTTTTTAGTGCTTTGTTGCATATCACGCTCAAAAACACTCAAAAGATAATGTCATTTTTTCCCACATAAAGCTAGTTTTGCATGTAATTATGGATTTTCGTAACTAAGAATGTGAAAAACACTCAAAATACACACATTTGGTAAGGTAGTTCTGTTTCTCAATTAAAAGTGTTATTCATGAGTTTTAGCATTTTGTAAGTATGTAAGAAACTTTTCTATATACATGAGTTTTTGCGTTTTTTGTCTTGTGGTTCTTGTGAAACTATAAAACAATCATTATACACGTTTCTCTAAATGTCCTTTTGCTTCCCAATATAGAGTGCTTTCCATCCATTTGCGCGTTTTTTGTAGGTCAAAAACACTTTTTGGTAATGTTATTCTATTTCTTCATATTTGTTGGATTGCATCCGTTTTAGCGTTTTTCTACGTAAAACACTGAAAAGACACGTTTTCAGTAATTTTGTTTTGGATTCACATATTGACTGACTTCCATATTATTTATCGTTTTGGTGCCTAACATGCTGAAAAACACTGAAAAGACAGGTTTCCGGTAAAGTCGTTTAACTTCCTTATATAGGTGGCATGCACTTTAGATTTTGGTACATAAAAATCCGAAAAAGAGCTATAATTAACTTTTTTGATAATGTTCTTTTTTCCACATAAATTCCCTGAATTTTGGCAGAATTTTGGCGTCTTGGTACCTATGAAAATCAATATAAGAAAAAAAGCTATTTTTATTTATTTTTTTTCTCTCTATACAGTGTTATTTGTGGGTTTTAACGTTTTGGTACTTAAGGAACTTAAAAACGGTCCTAATACACGTTTCTCGTAATGTCCTTTCGTTTCCCAAACATAGGGTTCTTTGCATGTATTTAAGCGTTTTTTGTAGGTAACATGATCAAAAACACTTAAAACACATGTTTTTAGTAATGTTATACTGCATCTCCATAAAGGATTTTTTTGCATGCGTTTTAGCGTTTTGGTTTGTAAGGAGGTCATAAACACTTCAAGGCAAGTTCTTGGTAAAAAGTTGGTTTTATTCCCATGTAATATGAATGCCCTGTTTTTTTGTGATTTATTGTCTAACACGCTCAAACACACTCAAAAGATACTTCTGGTAATGTCATTGTTTTTCCAACATAGTTTCGCGTGCTATTTGGGGTTTTGCATGTGAAAATGGCTATGAATGTGAAAAAAACTCAAAATACACGCATTTGGTAAGATTGTTCTGTTTCTCAATTAATATTGATATTCAAGAGTTTCAGCATTTTGGTATCTAAGAAACTTCTTTATGTACACTAGTTTTTGCGTTTTTTGACGTGTGGTTCTGGTGAACCACAAGTTCTTTTGCTAAAAAATAAGACACTCCTTGTACACGTTTCTCGTAATGTCGTTTTGTTTCCCAATAGGGAGTGCTTTGCATCCATTTTCGCGTTTTTTGTAGGTAACAAGCTCAAAAACACTCAAAATGTACCTTTTTGGTAATGTTATTTTATTTCTTCTTATTGGTTGGTTTGCATCCGTTTTAGCGTTTTTCTGCGTAAAACACGGAAAAAACAAGTTTTCAGTAATTTTGTTTTAGATTCCCATATAGAGTGACTTACATGTTATTTACGGTTATAGTGCCTAAGAAGCTGAAAAACACTCATAAGACAGTTTTCTGGCAAAAACGTTTAATTCCCCCATATAGGTGGCTTTTCATGCACTTTAGGGTTTGGTACATAACAATACGAAAAAAAAAAAGCTAAAATTAACTTTTTTGATAATTGACTCATAATTTCCTGAATTTTGCCCAAATTTCGGCATCTCGGTACCTGTAAAAATGAAAAAGAAAGAAAAAAAATATCGTATTTTTTTTTATTGATTTATTTTTCTCAATAAAGAGTGTTATTTGTGGCTTTTAGCTTTTTGGTAAATAATGATATTAAATACACGTTTCTCGCAATGTTCTTTCATTTCCCAAAAATAGGGTTCTTTGCATGTATTTCAGCGTTTTTATTGGTAACGTGATCAAAAACACTCAAAATATATGTTTTTGGTAATAATATTCTCTTTCTCCATAAAGTGTGTTTTGCATGCGTTTTAGCGTTTTGGTATATAAGGAGCTCAAAACACTTAAAGGCAAGTTCTTGGTAAAAATTGATTTTATTGTCATGTAAAGTGATTCCCCTGCTTTTTAGTGCTTTATTGCCTATCACGCTCAAAAACACTCAAAAGACACTTTTCTGGTAATGTCATATTTTTCCACATAAAGCTGGTTTCGCATGCAATTTGGGATTTTGGTAACTAAGAATGTGAAAAGCAATCAAAATACACGCATTTAGTAAAGTTGTTCTGTTTCTCAATTAATAGTGTTATTCATGAGTTTCAGCATTTTGGTATATAGGAAACTTCTCCATATACACGAGTTTTTGCGTTTTTTGCCTTGTGGTTCTTTTGAACTATAAAACATTCATTATACACTTTTCTCGCAATGTCCCTTTGTTTCCCAATATAGAGTGCTTTGCATCAATTTTCGCGTTTTTTTTTTGTAGGAAACAAGCTCAAAAACACTCAAAATATACCTTTTTGGTAATGTTTTTCTACTTCTTGATATTGATTAGTTTGCGTCCGTTTTATCGTTTTTCTACGTAAAACAATGAGAAGACACGTTTTTAGTAATTTTGTTTTGGTTTGCCATATAGAGTGAGTTCTTTATTATTTATCGTTTTGGTGCCTAATATGCTGAAAAACACTCAAAACACAGATATCTGGTAAGGTCGTTTAATTTCGTCATATGGGAGGTTTTGCATGCACTTTAGTGTTTGGTACATAACATGTCCTTGTTTCCCAAACATAAGGTTCTTTGCATGTATTTAAGCGTTTTTATAGATAACATTATCAAAAACATTCAAAATACATGTTTTTGGTAATGTTGTCAAAAACACTCAAAATACATGTTTTTGGTAATGTTCTTTCTCCATAAAGTTTTTGGTAATGTTGTCAAAAACACTCAAAATTCATGTTTTTGGTGATGTTGTTTCTCCATAAAGTTTGTTTTCCATGCGTTTTAACGGTTTGGTATGTAAGGAGCTCAAAAACACATATTGGCAAAATCTTGGTAAAAGTTGGTTTTATTCCCATGTAATGTGATTGACCTGCTTTTTAGAACTTCATTGCCTAACACGCTAAAAAAAAAAAAAACAATTAAAAGACACTTCTGGTAATGTAATTTTTTTTCCCTCATAAAGCTAGTTTCGCATGCTATTTTGGGTAATGCTAAATAGGAATATGAAAAACACTCAAAATACAGGCATTTGCTTAGGTTGTTGTGTTTTTCAATTAAGATTGTTATTCATGAGTTTCAGCATTTTGGTATCTAAGAAACTTCTTTATATACACGAGTTTTTGTGTTTTTCTACGTAAAACACTAAGAAGATACATTTTCAGTAATTTTGTGTTGGATTCCCATATAGAGTAAGTTCCTTATTATTTATCGTTTTGGTGCCTAACATGCTGAAAAACACTCAAAAGACAGATCGTTTAATTTCCTCATATAGGAGGTTTTCCATGCACTTTAGGGTTTGGTACATAACAGTCCGAAAAAACAGCTAAAATTAACTTTTTTGATAATATTATTTTGTTGATATTTTTTTCCTGAATTTTCCCAGAATCTTGGCATCTCGGTACCTATGAAGATGGAAAAAAAATCCTATTTTTTTTTTCTAAATAAAGTGTTATTTGTGGGGTTTCACTTTTTGGTATTTAAGGAACTTAAAAAAAAACACTCATAATACACGTTTCTCGTAATGTCCTTTTGTTTCCCAAACATAATGTTCTTTCCATGTATTTAAACATTTTTATAGATAACATGATAAAAAACACCCAAATTACATGTTTTTGGTAATGTTATTCTGTTTCTCCATAAAGTTTGTTTTGCATGCGTTTTAGCGGTTTGGTATATAAGGAGCTCAAAAACATTTAAAGGCAAGTTCTAAGTAAAAATTGGTTTTATTCCAATGAAAAGTGATTGCCCTGCTTTTTAGTGCTTTATTGCCTATAACGCTCAAAAACACTCAAAAGACATTTTTCTGGAAATGTCATGTTTTCCCACTTAAATCTGGTTTCGCATGAAATTTGGGTTTTTGGTAACTAAGAATATGGAAAACACTCAAAATACATGTATTTAGTAAGGTTGTTCTGTTTCTCAATTAAGTGTCTTATTCATGAGTTTCAGCATTTTGTTATCTAGGAAACTTCTCCATATACGTTTTTTTCCTTGTTTGTTTTTCCTTGTTTGTTTTTTTGCCTTGTTGTTCTTTTGAACTATAATACACTCATTATACACTTTTCTCGCAATGTCCCTTTGTTTCCCAATATAGAATGCTTTGTATCAATTTTAACGTTTTTTTTTTTTTTTTAGATAAGAAGCTCAAAAACACTCAAAATATACCTTTTTGGTAATGTTTTTTCTATTTCTTGATATTGGTTGGTGTGCACCCATTTTAGCGTTTTTTTACGTAAAACACTGGGAAGACACGTTTTCAATGATTTTGTTTTGGATTCCCATATAAAGTGAGTTCCTTATTATTTATCATTTTGGTGCCTAACATGCTGAAAAACACTCAAAAGACAGATTTCTGGTAAGGTCGTTTAATTTCCTTATATAAAAAAGGCTTTGTATGAAGTTTAGGGTTTGGTACATAACAGTCCGAAAAAAAAGCTAAAATCAACTTTTTTGATAATATTCTCTTATCATATAATTGTCTTGAATTTTACCAGAATTTTGGCATTTCGGTACTTATAAAGATGAATAGCAAAAAAAAAAAATTCCTATTTTTTTTATTTTTATATTTTTTTTTTATTTTTTTTTCTAAATAAAGAGTGGGTTTTACGTTTTTGGTACTTAACAAACTTAAAAACACTCATAATATACGTTTCTCGTAATGTCCTTTTGTTTCCCAAACAGAAGGTTCTTTTCATGTATTTAAGCGTTTTTATAGATAACATGATGAAAAACACTCAAAATACATGTTTTTGGTAATTTCATTCTGTTTCTCCATAAAGTTTGTTTTGCATGCGTTTTAGCGGTTTAGTATATAAGCTCAAAAACACTTAGAGGCAAGTTCTTGATAAAAATTGGTTTTATTCAAATGTAATGTGATTGAACCTGCTTTTTAGTGCTTTACTGGCTATCATGCTCAAAAACACTCAAAAGACATTTTTCTGGTAATGTCATTTTTTTCTCACATAAAGCTGGTTTCGCATGCAATTTGGGGTTTTGGTAACTAAGAATGTAAAAAGCTCTTAAAATACACGCATTTACTAAGGTTTTTTCTGTTTTTCAATTAGGAATGTTATTCATGAGTTTAAGCATTTTGGTATCTAGGAAGTTTTTGCGTTTTTTGCCTTTTGGTTCTTTTGAACTATAAAACACTCACTATACACTTTTCTTGCAATGTCCTTTTATTTCCTAATATAGAGTGCTTTGCATCAATTTTCGCGTTTTTTGTTGGTAACAAGCTCAAAAACACTCAAAATATACATTTTTGGTAATGTTTTTGTATTTTTTTTTGTATTGGTTGGTTTGCATCGGTTTTAGCGTTTTTCTGCGTAAAACACTGAGAAGACACGTTTTCAGTAGTTTTGTTTTGGATTCCCATGTAAAGTGAGTTACTTATTTATTTATCGTTTTGGTGCCTAAAATTCTGAAAAACACCCAAAAGACAGATTTCTTTTAAGGTCGTTTAATTTCCTCATATAGGAGGCTTTGCATGCATTTTAGGTTTTGGTACATAACAGTTCGAAAAAAAAAGCTGAAATTAACTTTTTTGATAATATTCTTTTATCACATAATTGCCCTAAATTTTCCCAGAATTTTGGCATGTCGGTACCTATGAATATGAATTACAAAAAAAAAAAAAAAAAAAATCCTATTTATTTAATCTTTTTTATTTTTTTATTTTCTAAATAAAGAGTGTTATTTGTTAGTTTTAGCTTTATGGTACTTAAGGAACTTAAAAAACACTGATAATACACGTTTCTCGTAATGTCCTTTTGGTTCCCAAACATAATGTTCTTTGCATGTACTTTAGCGTTTTTATAGATAACATGATCAAAAACACTCAAAATACACTTTTTTGGTAATGTTATTGTGTTTTTCCATAAAGTTTGTTTTGCATGCCTTTTTATTGGTTTGGTATATAAGGGGTTAATAAACACAAATTCTTCGTAAAATTCTTCGTAAAAGTTGGTTTTATTCCCATGTAATGTGATCGTTGTGCTTTTTAGTGCTTTGTTGCATATCACGCTGAAAAACACTCAAAAGACACTTTTCTGGTAATGTCATTTTTTTTCCCAAATGATGGTAGTTTCGCATGTAATTTGGCATTTTCATAACTAAGAATGTGAAAAACACTCAAAATACACAGTTTGGTAAGGTAGTTCTGTTTATCTATTAAAAGTGTTATTCATGCATTTATTCATTTTGGTATTTAAGAAATTTCTCTATATACACGAGTTTTGGCGTTTATTGCCTTGTGATTCTTTGAAA
Source organism: Scylla paramamosain (assembly GCF_035594125.1). Taxonomy (NCBI): domain Eukaryota; kingdom Metazoa; phylum Arthropoda; class Malacostraca; order Decapoda; family Portunidae; genus Scylla; species Scylla paramamosain. Next base: position 129,410 of record NW_026973726.1, read on the forward strand.
ACTATAAAACACTCATTATACACCTTTCTCCTAATGTCCTTTTGTTTCCTAATATAGAGTGCTTTACATCCATTTTTCCATTTTTTGTAGGTAAAAAGCTCAAAAACATTTAAAAAATATCTTTTTGGTAATGTTATTCTATTTTTTTCATATAGGATGGTTTGTATCCACTTTAGCGTTTTTCTACGTAAAACACTGAAAAGACACGTTTTCAGTAATTTTCTTTTCGATTCAGATATTGATTGACTTCCATATTATTTATCGTTTTGTTGCCTAACATGCTGAAAAAGATTGAAAAGACAGGTTTCTGGTAAAGTCCTTTAACTTCCTTATATAGGTGGCTTTGCATGCACTTTAGGGTTTGGTACATAACAATCCGAAAAAAAAGCTATAATTAACTTCTATAATAATATTCTTTTTTCCACATAAATTCCGTGGATTTTGGCAGAATTTTAGCATCTCGGTACCTATGAAGATGAATAACCAAAAAAAAAAAATTTTTTTTTTTATTTATTTATTTTTTTAATGAGTGTTATTTGTGGGTTTTAGCTTTTTGGTACTGAAAGAACTTAAAAATCACTCATAATACACGTTTCTCGTAATGTTCTTACGTTTCCCTAACATAAGGTTCTTTGTATGTATTTAAGCGTTTTTATACATAACATGATAAAAAAACACTCAAAATACATGTATTTGGTAATGTTATTCTGTTTCTCCATAAAATGTATTTTGCATGCGTTTTAGCGTTTTGGTATGTAACGAGCTCAAAAACACTTAGAGGTAAGTTCTTGGTTAAATTTGGTTTTATTCCCATGTAATGTGATTGCCCTGGCTTTTAGGGCTTTATTGCGTAACACGCTCACAAACACTGAAAAGACATGCAAAGCCTTCCATATGAGGAAATTAAAGACCTTACAAGAAATATGTCTTTTGAGTGTTTTTCAGCATATAAGGCACCAAAACGATAAATAATAAGGAACTCACTCTATGTGGGAATCCAAAAGAAAATTACTGAAAACGTGTCTTCTCAGTGTTTTACGTAGAAAAATGCTAAAAATGATACGAACCAACCAATATCAAGAAGCAGAAAAACATTACCAAAAATGTATATTTTGAGTGTTTTTGTGACTTGTTTCCTACAAAAAAAAAACGCGAAAATTGATACAAAGCACTCTATATTGGGAAAGAAAGCGATATTGCGAGAAAAGTGTATAATGAATGTTTTATATTTAAAAAAAAAAAAAACACAAGGCAAAAAACGCAAAAAATCGTGTATATGGAGAAGTTTCCTATATACCAAAATGCTGAAACTCATGAATAACACTCTTAATTGAGAAACAGAGCAACCTTACTAAATGCGTGTCAAAAACACTAAAAGACAAGTTCTTCGTAAAAGATGGTTTTATTCCCATTTAATGTGATTGCCCTGCTTTTTAGTGCTTTATTGCCTAACACGCTCAAGAACACTCAAAGACACTTTTCTGGTAATGTCATTTTTTTTCCCACATAAAGCTAGTTTCGCATGGAATTTGGGGTTTTGGTAACTAAGAATGTAAAAAAAAACACTCAAAATACACGCATTTAGTAAGGTTGTTCTGCTTCTTGATTAAGAGTGTTATTCATGAGTTTCAGTATTTTGGTATCTTAGAAACATCTCCATACAGTCGAGTGTTTGCGTTTTTTGCCTTGTGATTCTGGTGAAACTATAAAACACTCATTATACACGTTTCTCGTTTTGTCCTCTTTTTTCTTATATAGAGTGTTTTGCATCCATTTTAGCGTTTTTTTTTATGTAACAAGCTAAAAAACACACAAAATATATATTTTTTTGGTAGTTATTCAATTTCTTCATATTGGTTGGTTTGCATCCGTTTTAGCGTTTTTCTACGTAAATCTTTTAAAAGATACGTTTTCAGTAATTTTGTTTTGGATTTCCATATAGAGTGACTTTCATATTTTTTTATCGTTTTGGTGCCTAACATGCAGAAAAACACTCAAAAGACAGGTTTCTAGTAAAAGTCGTTAAATTTTATCAGATAGGTGGCTTTGCATACACTTTATGGTTTGGAACATAACTCCGAAAAAAAAGGTAAGATTAACTTTTTCGATAAAGTTTTTTCCACATAATTTCCCTGAATTTTGGCAGAATTTTGGCATCTTGGTACCTATGAACATCAATAACAAAAAAATAAAAATGGTATTTTTTTATTTATTATTTTTTCTTTATAAAGAGTGTTATTTGTAGGTTTTAACGTTTTGGTATTTAAGGAACTTAAAATCATTCATAATACACATTTCTCGTAATGTCCTTTCGTTTCCCAAATATGGGGATCTTTGCATGTATTTAAGCGTTTCTATAGGTAACATGATAAAAAACACTCAAAACACTTGTTTTTGGTAATGTTATTCTGCTTCTCCATAAAGGAGTGTTTTACATGCGTTTTAGCGATTTCGTATATAAGGAGCTGAAAAACACTTTAAGGCAAGTTCTTGGTAAAAGTTAGTTTTATTCCAGTGTAATATGATTGCCCTGCTTTTCAGTGCTTTATTGCCTAACACGCTGAAAAAGCTCATGTTTTCCCACATAAAACTAGTTTCGCATGCTATTTAGGGTTTTGCGAAGAATGTGAAAAAACTCAAAATACATGCATTTGGTAATGTTGTTCTGTTTCTCAATTAAGATTGTTATTCATGAGTTTTAGCATTTTGGTATCTAAGAAACTTCTTTATATACACGAGTTTTTGCGTTTTTTGCCTTGTGGTTCTTGTGAACGAAAAGTTCTTTTTCCCGAAAATAATAAGACACTCATTATACATGTTTCTCGTAATGTCCCTTTCTTTCCCAGTAGGGACTGCTTTGCATTCTTTTTCGCGTTTTTTGTTGGTAAAAGGCTCAAAAACACTCAAAATATACCTCTTTGGTTATGTTATTGTATTTCTTCATATTTGTTGGTTTTCATCTGTTTTATCGTTTTTCTACGTAAAACACCAAAAAGACACGTTTTCAGGAATTTTTTCTCGATTCCCAAAGAATTTTGCCAGAATTTTGGCATCTTAGTACCTATGAAGATGAATAACATAAATAAAAAAATATATACTTGGATTTCTTTTTTTTTCTCTATAAAGAGTGTTATTTCTGGGTTTTAGCTTTTTTGGTACTAAAGGAACTTAAAAACACTCATAATACACGTTTCTCGTAATGTCCTTTCGTTTCCCAAAATTAGGGTTCTTTGCATGTATTTAAGCGTTTTTATTGGTAACATGATCAAAAACACTCAAAATACATGTTTTTGGTAATGTTCTTCTGTTTCACCATGAAGTGTATTTTGCATGCGTTTTGGTATATAAGGGGCTCAAAAACACTTAAAGGCAAGTTCTTGTTAAAAATTGATTTTATTCCAGTGTAATGTGTTTGCCCTGCTTTTTAGTGTTTTATTGCCTAACACGCTCAAAAACACTCAAAAGACATTTTTCTGGTAATATCACTTTTTTCCCACATAAAGCTGGTTTCGCATGCAATTTGGGATTTTGGTAACTAAGAATGTGAAAAGCACTCAAAATTAACGCATTTAGTAAGATTGTTCTGTTTCTGAATTAAGAGTGTTGTTCCAGAGTTTCAGAATTTTAGAATGTAAGAAACATCTCTATATACACGAGTTTTTTGCGTTTCTTGCCTTGTTGTTCTTGTGAAACTATAAATCACTTATTATACATGTTTAGCGTAATGTCCTTTTCTTTCCCAATATAGAGTGCTTTCCATCTATTTTCGCGTTTTTTGTAGGTAACAATTTCAAAAACACTCAAAATATACCTTTTTGGTAATGTTATTTTATTCCTTCATATTGGTTGGTTTGCATCCGTTTTAGCGTTTTTCTACGTAAAACACCGAAAAGACACGTTTTTAGTAATTTTGTTTTGTATTCCCATATAGATTGACTTCTATGTTATTTATCGTGTTGGTTCCTAACATGCTGAAAAAACATTATAAGACCGTTTTCTGGCAAAGACGTTTAATTTCCCCTTATAGGCTTTGCATGTACTTTAAGGATTTTGTACATAACAGTCCGAAAAAAAAGGCTAAATTTAACTTTTTTGATAATGTTCTTATTTCACATAATTTCCGGAATTTTGCCCGAATTTTGGTATATCAGTACCTGTGAAGATGAATAAGAAAGAAAAAAATATCGTATCTTTTTTTATTTATTTATTGTTTCTCAATAAAGAGTGTTATTTGTGGCTTTTAGCTTTTTGGTAATTAATGAACTTAAAAACACTCGTAATACACGTTTCTCGCAATGTCCTTTCATTTCCCAAAAATAGTGTTCTTTGCATGTATTTAAGCGTTTTTATTGGTAACATGATCAAAAACACTCAAAATACATGTTTTTGGTAATATTATTCTGTTTCAGCATAAAGTTTGTTTTGCATGTGTTTTAGCTGTTTGGTATATAAGGGGTTAAATAAAACACTTAAAGGCAAACCAATATTAAGAAGCAGAAAAACATTACCAAAAATGTATATTTTTGTATATTTTTGTATATTTTTGAGCTTGTTATCTACAAAAAAAAAACGCAAAAAATGAATACAAAGCACTCTATATTGGGAAACAAAGGGACGTTGCGAGAAAAGTGTATAATGAATGTTTTATAGTTCAAATAAACCACAAGGCAAAAAACGCAAAAACTCGTGTATATGCTGAAACTCATGAATAACACTCTTAATTGAGAAACAGAGCAACCTTACTAAATGCGTGTCAAAAACACTAAAAGGCAAGTTCTTCGTAAAAGTTGGTTTTATTCCCATGTATTGTGATTGCCCTGCTTTTTAGTGCTTTATTGCCTAACACGCTCAAAAACACTCAAAGACACTTTTCTGGTAATGTCTTTTTTTCACCACATAAAGCTAGTTTCGCATGGGATGTGTGGTTTTGATAACTAAGAATGTAAAAAAACACTCAAAATACACGCATTTAGTAAGGTTGTTATGTTTCTTGATTAAGAGTGTTATTCATGATTTTCATTATTTTGGTATCCTAGAAACTTCTCCATACAGTCGAGTTTTTGCGTTTTTTGCCTTGTGATTCTAGTGAAACTATAAAACACTCATTATACACGTTTCTCGTTATGTCCTTTCTTTTCCTTGTATAGAGTGCTTTGCATCCTTTTTCGCGTTTTTTTTTATGTAACAAGCTCAAAAACTCACAAAATATAGTTTTTTGGTAATATTATTATATTTCTTCATATTGGTTAGTTTGCATGCGTTTTAGCGTTTTTTACGTAAATCTTTTAATAGACGCGTTTCCAGTAATTTTGTTTTGGATTTCCATATAGAGTGACTTTCATACTATTTATCGTTTTGGTACCTAACATGCTTTTTGGTGCCTTTTGCTTCCCTATATAGAGTGCTTTCCAGCTATTTTCGCGTTTTTTGTAGGTAACAATTTCAAAAAGACTCAAAATATACCTTTTTGGTAATGTTTTTCTATTTCTTCATTTTGGTTGGTTTGCATTCGTTTTAGCGTTTTCTACGTAAAACACCGAAAAGACTCGTTTTTAGTAATTTTATTTTGGATTCCCATATAGATTGACTTCATGTTATTTATCGTGTTGGTTCCTAAGATGCTGAAAAACACTCATAAGACCGTTTTCTGACAAAGACGTTTAATTTCCCCATATAGGTGGGTTTGCATGCGCTTTAGGGGTTTGGTACATAACAGTCCGAAAAAAAAAGGTTAAATTTAACTTTTTTGATAATGTTCTTATTTTACATAATTTCCTGAATTTTGCCCGAATTTTGGTATTTGGTACCTGTAAAGATGAATAAGAAAGAAAATTTTTTTTTATTTATTTATTGTTTCTCAAAAAAGAGTGTTATTTGTGGGTTTTAGCTTTTTGGTAATTAATGAACTTAAAAACACTCATAATACACGTTTCTCGTAATATCCTTTCCTTTCCCAAAAATAATGTTCTTTGCATGTATTTAAGCGTTTTCATTGGTATGATCAAAAACACTCAAAATACATGTTTTTGGTAATATTATTCTGTTTCACCATAAAGAGTGTTTTGCATGCCTTTTAGTGTTTTGGTATATAAGGAGCTCAAAAACACTTAAAGGCAAGTTCTTGGTAAAAAATCTGATTTCCTCCAATGTAATGTGATTGCCCTCGTTTTTAGTGCTTTATTGCCTATCACGGTCAAAATACTCAAATGACACTTTTCTGGTAAAGTCTTTTTTTTCCACAAATCTATTTTCGCATTAAATTTGGGGTTTTGGTAACTAAGAATGTGAAAATCACTCAAAATACACGCATTTATTAAGGTTGTTCTGTTTCTCAATTAGGAGTGTTATACATGAGTTTACCATTTTTGTATCTAGGAAACCCCTCTATATACACGAGATTTTTCGTTCTTTGCCTTGTGGTTCTTTTGAACTAAGAATCACTCATTATACACTTTTCTTGCAATGTACTTTTGTTTCCCAATATAGACTGCTTTGCATTAATTTTCGCGTTTTTTATAGGTAACAAGCTCAAAAACACTCAAAATATAACTTTTTTGTAACGTTTTTTTTTCTTGATATTGGTTGCTTTGTATCCGTTTTAGCGTTTTTCTAAGTAAAACAATGAGAAGACACGTTTTCAATCACTTTGTTTTGGATTCCTATAGAGTGAGTTCCTCATTATTTATCGTTTTGGTGCCTAAAATGCTAAAAAAAACACTCAAAACACAGATTTCTGGTAAGGTCGTTTAATTTCCTCATATAGGAGGCTTTGCATGCACTTTAGGGTTTGGTACATAACAGTCCGAAAAAAAAAAGCTGAAATTAACTTTTTTGATAATATTCTATTATCATATGAGTTTTCCCAGAATTTTGTCATCTTGGTACTATGAAGATGAATAAGAAAAAAAAATCCTATTTTTTTTATTTTTTTATTTTTTTTACTTTCTAAATAAAGAGTGTTATTTGTGGGTTTTAGCTTTTTGATACTTAAGGAACTTAAAAAACACTCATAATACACGTTTCTCTTATTGTCCTTTTGTTTCCCAAACATAATGTTCTTTGCATGTATTTAAGCGTTTTTATAGATACATGTTTTTGATAAAGTTATTCTGTCTCTCCATAAAGTTTGTTTTGCATGCGTTTTAGCGGTTTGTTATATAAGGAGCTCAAAAATACTTAAAGGCAAGTTTTTGGTATAAATTGGTGTTATTCCAATGTAATATGATTGCCCTGCTTTTTAGTGCTTTATTGCCTCTCACGCTCAAAAACACTTAAAAGACACTTTTCTGGTAATGTCATTTTTTTCTCACATAAATGTGGTTTTGCATGCAATTTGGGATTTTTGGTAACTAAGAATGTGAAAAGCACTCAAAATACACGCATTTAGTAAGGTTGTTCTGTTTCTCAATTAAGAGTGTTATTTATGAGTTTCAGCATTTTTTCTAAAGAGTGTTATTTGTGGGTTTTAGCTTTTTGGTACTGAAGGAATTTAAAAATCACTCATAATACACGTTTCTCGTAATGTTCTTTCGTTTCCCAAACATAAGGTTCCTTGCATGTATTTAAGCGTTTTTATAGATAACATGATCAAAAACACTCAAAATACATGTATTTGGTAATATTATTCTGTTTCTCAATAAAATGTATTTTGCATGCGTTTTATCGTTTTGTTACGTAAGGAGCTCAAAAACAGTTAAAGGCAAGTTTTTGGTAAAATTTGGTTTTATTCCCATGTAATGTGATTGCCCTGGCTTTTAGTGGTTTATTGCGTAACACGTGCAAAAACACTGAAAAGACATGCAAAGCGTCCCATATGAGGAAATCAATGATCTTATCAGAAATCTGTCTTTTGAGTGTTTTTCAGCATGTTAGGCACCAAAACGATAAATAATAAGGAACTCACTCTATGTGGGAATCTCAAAAAAAAATTAGTGAAAACGTTTCTTTTTCAGTGTTTTACGTAGAAAAACGCTAAAACTGATACAAACCAACCAATATCAAGAAGCAGAAAAACATTACCAAAAATGTATATTTTAAGTGTTTTTGAGCTTGTTACCTACAAAAAAACGGGAAAATGGATACAAAGCACTCTATATTGGGAAACAAAGGGACATTGCAAGAAGAGTGTATAATAAATGTTTCATAGTTAAAAAAAAACACAATTCAAAAAACGCAAAAACTCGTGTATATGCTGAAACTCAAGAATAACACTCTTAATTGAGAAACAGAGCAGCATTACTAAATGCGTGTCAAAAACACTAAAAGGCAAGTTTTTCGTAAAAGTTGGTTTTATTCCTATGTAATGTGATTGCCCTGCTTTTTAGTGCTTTATTGCCTAACACGCTCAAAAACACTCAAAAACACTTTTCTGGAAATGTCATTTTTTTCCCACATAAAGCTAGTTTCGCATGGAATTTGGGATTTTGGTAACTAAGAATGTAAAAAAAAAACACTCAAAATACACGCATTTAGTAAGGTTGTTCTGTTTCTTGATTAAGAGTGTTTCAGTATTTTGGTATCTTAGAAAGATCTCCATAGAGTCGAGTTTTGCGTTTTTTGCCTTGTGATTCTGGTGAAACTATAAAACACTGTAGCGGGACACAAGTCACCGCTCCTAGCACTCCGTTTTCTGTTATATTTTCACCCTTCCGTTTTCACTCTCTCTACAGCACAGGCTTTAGTCTTTCATCTCTTCTTTCCTCACTTTACACATATCTCTTACTTTACACATTCTGTGCACGCTCTTTGACACATGTGTTACACATCTTCTCAATACATCTTATTACTCCTTTCTTCACACAGACATACACACACACATACTCTCTCTTTTTCTATAATTTTGTATATATCATTTATTATGTTAAGTAATTTTTGTATATATTGTTCATGTTTGTGCTAAATAAAGAGAGAATACCCAGGCTAAGTTTTCTTTGCCAGAGCTATACACGTTTCTCGTTATGCCCTTTTTTTTCCTTATATAGAGTGCTTTGCATATATTTTCGCGTTTTTTTTATGTAACAAGCTCAAGAAAACACAAAATATATTTTTTTGGTAATGTTATTCTATTTCTTGATATTGGTTGGTTTGCATCCGTTTTAGCGTTTTGCTACGTAAATCTTTTAAAAGACACGTTTCCAGTAATTTTGTTTTGGATTTCCATATAGAGTGACTTTCATATTATTTATCGTTTTGGTGCCTAACATGCTTTTTGGTGGCTTTTGCCTCCCAATATAGAGTGCTTTCCATCCATTTTCGCGTTTTTTGTAGGTAACAATTTCAAAAACACTCAAAATATACCTTTTTGGTAATGTTATTCTATTTCTTCATTTTAGTTGGTTTGCATCCGTTTTAGCGTTTTCTACGTTAAACACCAAAAAGACACGTTTTCAGTAATTTTGTTTTGGATTCCCATATAGATTGACTTCCTTGGGTTTTATCGTGTTGGTTCCTAACATGCTGAAAAACCCTCATAAGACAGTTTTCTGGCAAAGACGTTTAATTTCCCCATATAGGTGGCTTTGCATGCAATTTAGGGGTCTGGTACATAACAGTCCAAAAAAAAAAAGCTAAATGTAACTTTTTTGATAATGTTCTTATTTTACATAATTTCCTGAACTTTGCCCGAATTTTGGCACATCCTTACCTGTGAAGATGAATAAGAATGAAAAAAAAATATCGTATTTTTTTATTTATTTATTTTTTTTCTCAATAAAGAGTGTAATTTGTGGCTTTTAGCTTTTTCGTACTTAATGAACTTAAAAACACTCATAATACACGTTTCTCATAATGTCCTTTTGTTTCCCAAAAATAGGGTTCTTTGCATGTATTTAAGCGTTTTTATTGGTAGCATGATCAAAAACACTCAAAATACATGTTTTTGGTAATGTTATTCTGTTTCACCATCAAGTGTATTTTGCATGCATTTTAGTGTTTTGGTATATAAGGAGCTCAAATACACTTAAAGGCAAGTTCTTGTTAAAAATTGGTTCTATTTCAATGCAATGTGATTGCCCTGCTTTTTAGTGCTTTATTGCCTAACACGCTTAAAAACACTCAAAAGAAATTTTTCTGGTAATGTCATTTTTTCCCCACATAAAGCTGGTTTCGCATTCAATTTGGGGTTTTGGTAACTAAGGATGTGAAAAGCACTCAAAATACACGCATTTAGTAAGATTGTTCTGTTTCTCAAATAAAAGTGTTGTTCCAGAGTTTCACCATTTGGGAATGTAAGAAACTTCTCTATATACACGAGTTTTTGCGTTTTTTGCCTTGTAGTTCTTGTGAAACTATAAAACACACATTATACACGTTTCTCGTAATGTCCTTTTGCTTCCCAATATAGAAAGCTTTCCATCTATTTTCGCGTTTTTTGTAGGTAACAATTTCAAAAACACTCAAAATATACCTTTTTGGTAATGTTATTTTATTCCTTCATATTGGTTGGTTTGCATCCGTTTTAGCGTTTTTCTACGTAAAACACCGAAAAGACACGTTTTTAGTAATATTGTTTTGGATTCCCATATAGATTGATTTCCATGTTATTTATCGTGTTGGTTCCTAAGATGCTGAAAAACACTCATAAGACAGTTTTCTGGCAAAGACGTTTAATTTCCCCATATAGGTGGCTTTGCATGCACTTTAGGGGTTTGGTACATAATAGTCCGAAAAAAAACCTAAATTTAACTTTTTTGATAATGTTCTTATTTCACATAATTTCCTGAATTTTGCCCGAATTTTGGCATCTCGGTACCTGTGAAGATAAATAAGAAAGAAAAAAAATATCGAATTTTTTTTATTTATTTAGTGTTTCTTAATAAAGAGTGTTATTTGTGGCTTTTAGCTTTTTCGTACTTAATGAACTTAAAAACACTCATAATACACGTTTCTTGTAATCTCCTTTCGTTTCCCAAAAATAGTGTTCTTTGCATGTATTTAAGCGTTTTTATTGGTAACATGATCAAAAACACTACGTTTTCTACGTAAAACACTGAAAAGAAACGTTTTCAGCAATTTTGTTTTGGATTCTCATATAGAGTGAGTTCCTTATTATTTATCGTTTTGGTGCCTAACATGCTGAAAAACACTAAAAAAACAGATTTCTGGTAAGGTCGTTTAATTTCCTCATATAGGAGTCTTTGGATGCACTTTAGGGTTTGGTATATAACATTCCGAAAAAAAGGCTAAAATTAACTTTTTTTCATAATTTTCTTTTATCATATAATAGCCCAGAATTTTCCCAGAATTTTGAAATCTCGGTACCTATGAAGATGAATAACAAAAAAAAAATCCTTTTTTTATTTTCTTACTTTTTTTTAAATAAAGAGTGTTATTTGAGGGTTTTAACATTTTGGAACTTAAGGAACTTAAAAAACACTTACAATACACATTTTTTCGTAATGTCTTTTCGTTTCGCAAACATAAGGTTTTTTGTATGTATTTAAGCGTTTTTATAGATAACATGATCTAAACCCTCAAAATATATGTTTTTGGTAATTTTATTCTGTTTCTCCATAAAAGGTGTTTTGCATGCGTTTTAGCGTTTTGGTATGTAATGAGCTCAAAAACACTTAAAGGCAAGTTCTTGGTAAAAGTTGTTTTTATTCCCATGTAAAGTTATTACACTGCTTTTTAGTGCTTTATTGCCTAACACGCTCAAAAAAACTCAAAAAAACCCTTTCCTTGTAATATCATTTTTTTCCCACATAAAGCTAATTTTGCATGGAATTTGGGGTTTTGGTAACTAAGAATGTGAAAAAAAAAATAAAAACCCAGGCATTTATTAAGGTTGTTCTATTTCTTAATTAAAAATATTATTCATGAGTTCCAGCATTTTGGTATGTAAGAAAGTTTTCTAATACAGACATTTGATAAGGTATTTCTGTTTCAAAATTAAAAGGGTTATTTATGAATTTCAGCATTTTGGTATGTAAGAAAATTGTTTATTTTACACGAGTTTTTGAGTTTTTTTTTGCTTCTGGTTCTTGTCAAACTATAAAACACTCATACACGTTTTTCGTAATGTCCTTTTCTTTGCCAATATATAGTGCTTTCCATCCATTTTTTTTTCATTTTTTGTAGGTAACAAGCTCAAAAACACATCAAAATATATCTTTCTGGTAATGTTATTCTATTTCTTCATATTGGTTGGTTTACATCCGTTTTAGCGTTTTTCTACGTAAATCACTGAAAAGACACGTTTTCAGTAATATTGTTGATATTGCTGAAAAACACACAAAAGACAGGTTTCTGGTAAAGTCGTGTAATTTCCCCATATAAGTGGATTTGCATACACTTCAGGGTTTGTACATAACTCCGAAAAAAAGCTAAAATTATTATTATTTTTTTTTTACAAAATTTCCATGAATTTTGCTAGAATTTTGGCATCTCGGTAATTATGAAGATGAATGACAAAAAAAAAAAATTCTCTCTATAAAGAGTGTTATTTGTGGGTTTTAGCTTTTTGGTACTTAAGTAACTTTAAAACACTCATAATACACGATTTTCGTAATGTCCTTTTGTTATACAAACATATGGTCCTTTACATGTATTTAAGCGTTTTTATAGGTTACATGATCAAAAACACTGAAAATACATGTTTTTGGTAATGTTATTCTGTTTCTCCATAAAGGGTGTTTTCCATACGTTTTAGAGATTTGGTATGTAAGGAGTTAAAAAACACTTAAAGGCAAGTTTTTCGTAAAAGTTGGTTTTATTCCCATGTAACGTGATTGTTCTGCTTTTTAGGGCATTGTTGCATATCACGCTCAAAAACACTAAAAAAAGACACTGTTTTCGTAATGTTATTTTTTTCCCCAAATGAAGGTAGTTTCGTATGTAATTTGGCATTCTCGTAACTAAGAATGTGAAAAACACTCAAAATACACAATTTGGTAAGGTAGTTCTGTTTATTGATTAAAAGTGTTATTCATGCATTTCATCATTTCGGTTTGTAAGAAATTTCTCTATATACACGAGTTTTTGCGTTTATTGCCTTGTGGTTGTTTTAAAACTATAAAACACTCATTATACACGTTTCTCGTAAAAGTCCTTTTGTTTCCTAATATAGAGTGCTTTACATCCATTTTTGAATTTTTTGTAGGTAACAAGCTCAAAAACACTCAAAATATCTCATTTTGGTAATGTTATTCTATTTCTTCAAATAGGTTGGTTTGCATCCGCTTTAGTGTTTTCTACGTAAAACACTGAAAAGACACGTTATCAGTAATTTTGTTTTGGATTCACATATTGACTGACTTCCATATTATTTATCGTGGTGGTGCCTAACATGCTGAAAAACACTGAAAAGACAGGTTTCTGATAAACTCGTTTAACTTCCCTAGATAGGTGTCTTTGCATGCACTTTAGGGTTTGGTACTTAGCAATCCGAAAAAAAAAACTATAATTAACTTTTTTGGTAATGTTCTTTTTTCCACATAAATTCCCTGAATTTTGGCAGAATTTTGGCATCTCGGTACCTATAAGGATGAAGAACAAAAAAAAATCCCATTTTTTTTATTTTTTATGTTTATTATTATTTTTTTTCTAAATAAAGAGTGTTATTTATGGGTTCTAGCTTTTAGGTACTGAAGGAACTTAAAAAAACACTCATAATACACGTTTCTCGTAATGTCCTTTCGTTTCCCAAACATAAGGTTCTTTGCATGTTTTTAAGCGTTTTTATAGATAATATGATGAAAAACACACAAAATACATGTATTTGGTGATATTATTCTGTTTCTCTATAAAATGTATTTTGCAGGCGTTTTAGCGTTTTGGTATGTAAGGAGCTCAAAAACACTTAGAGGCAAATTCTAGGTAAAATTTGGCTTTATTCCCATGTAATGTGATTGCCCTTCCTTTTTAGTGCTTTATTGCGTAACACGCTGAAAAATACTCAAAAGACATGCAACGCCTCGCATATGAGGAAATTAGAGACCCTACCAGAAATCTGTCTTTTGAGTGTTTTTCAGCATATTAGGCACCAAATCGATAAATAATAAGGAACTCACTCTATATGGGAATCCTAAAGAAAATTACTGAAAACGTGTCTTCTCAGTGTTTTACGTAGAAAAACACTAAAATTGATGCAAACCAACCAGTATCAAGAAGCAGAAAAACGTTACCAAAAATGTATATTTTCAGTGCTTTTGAGCTTGTCACCTACAAAAAAAAAAAAAAAAATGTTTCTCCATAAAGTGATTTCCATGCGTTTTAGCAGTTTTGTATATAAGGAGCTCAAAAACACTTAAAGGCAAGTTTTTGGTATAAATTGGTGTTATTTCAATGTAATATGATTGCCCTGCTTTTTAGTGCTTTATTGCCTATCACGCTCAAAAACACTTAAAAGACGCTTTTTTCTCACATAAAGGTGGTTTCGCATGCAATTTTGGGTTTTTCGTGACTAAGAATGTGAAAAGCACTCAAAATACACGCATTTAGTAAGGTTGTTCTGTTTCTCAATTGTGTGTTATTCATGTGTTTCAGCATTTTGGAATCTAGGAAATCTCTCCATATACACGAGTACGAGTATTTCCGTTTTTTGCTTTGTGGTTCTTTTGAACTATAAAACACTCATTATACACTTTTCTTGCAATGTCCTTTTGTTTCTTAATATAGAGTGTTTTGCATCAATTTTCGCGTTTTTTGTAGGTCAAAAGCTCAAAAACACTCAAAATATACCTTTTTGGTAACGTTTTTTCTACGTACAACACTGAGAAGACACGTTTTCAGTAAGTTTGTTTTGGATTCCCATATAGAGTGAGTTCCTTATTATTTATAATTTTTGTGCCTAACATGCTAAAAAACACTTAAAACACAGATATCAGGTAAGGTCGTTTAATTTCCTCATATTGGAGGTTTTGCATGTACTTTAGGGTGTGGTACATAACAGTCCGAAAAAAGAGCTGAAATTAACTTTTTTGATAATATTCATTTATCACATAATTGCCCTGATTTTTCCCAGAATTCTGGCATCTCGGTACCTATGAAGATGAATAACAAAAAAAATAAGAAAAAAAATCCTATTTATTTATTTATATATATATATATATATTTATATATATATATATATATATATATATATATATATATATATATATATATATATATATATATATATATATATATATATATATATATATATATATATATATATATATATATATATATATATATATATATATATATATATATATATATATATATATATATATATATATATATATATATATATATATATATATATAAAGAGTGTTATTTGTGTGTTTTAGCTTTTTGGTACTTAAGGAACTTAAAAAAAAACACTCATAATACACGTTTCTCGTAATGTCCTTTTGTTTCCCAAACACAATGTTCTTTGCATGTACTTAAGCGTTTTTATAGATAACATGATAAAAAAAACTCAAAATATATGTTTTTGGTAATGTTATTCTGTTTCTCCATAAAGTTTGTTTTGCATGCGTTTTAGCGGTTTGGTATATAAGGGGTTAAAAATACTTCGTAAAAGTGGGTTTTATTATCATGTAATGTGATCGTTTTGCTTTTTAGAGCTTTGTTGCATATCACGCTGAAAAACACTCAAAAGACACTTTTTTGGTAATGTCATTTTTTTTCCCACATGAAGCTATTTTTGCATGTAATTTGGCATTTTCGTAACTAAGAAAGTGAAAAACACTCAAAATACACAATTTGGTAAGGTAGTTCTGTTTATCGATTAAAGGTGTTATTCATGCATTTATTCATTTTGGTATGTAAGAAATTTCTCTATATACATGAGTTTTTGCGTTTATTGCCTTGTGGTTCTTTTAAAACTATAAAACACTCATTTTACACGTTTCTCGTAATGTCCTTTTCTCTTCTAATATAGAGTGCTTTACATCCATTTTTGCATTTTTTTTGTAGGTAACAAGCTCAAAAACACTCAAAATATATATTTTTGGTAATGTTACTCTATTTCTTCATATAGGATGGTTTGTATGCGCTTTAACGTTTTTCTACGTAAAACACTGAAAAGACACGTTTTAAGTAATTTTCTTTTGGATTCACATATTAACTGACTTTCAAATTATTTATCGTTTTTGGTGCCTAACTAACATGCTGAAAACACTAAAAAGACAGGTTTCTGGTAAAGTCGTTTAACTTCCCTATATAGGTGGCTTTGCATACACTTTAGGGTTTGGTACATAACAATCCGAAAAAAAGCTATAATTAACTTTTATGATAATGTTCTTTTTTCCACATAAATTCCCTGAATTGTGGCAGAATTTTGGCATCTCGGTACCTATGAAGATGAATAAAAAAAAATCCCATTTTCTCATTTTTTATTTATTTTTTTTTTTTCTAAAGAGTGTTATTTGTGGGTTTTAGCTTTTTGGTACTAAAGGAACTTAAAAATCACTCATAATACACGTTTCTCGTAATGTTCTTTTGTTTCCCAAACATAAGGTTCTTTACATGTATTTAAGCGTTTTTATAAATAACATGATCAAAAACACTCAAAATACATGTACGAGTATTTGATAATGTAATTCTGTTTCTCCATAAAAGTATTTTGCATGCGTTTTAATGTTTTGGTACGTAAGGAGCTCAAAAACACTTAAAGGCAAGTTCTTGGTAAAATTTTGTTTTATTCCCATGTAATGTGATTTCCCTGGCTTTTAGTGCTTTATTGCGTAACACGCTCAAAAACATTGAAAACACATGCAAAGCGTCCCATATGAGGAAATTAAAGACCTTACCAGAAATCTGTCTTTTGAGTGTTTTTCAGCATGTTAGGCACCAAAACGATAAATAATAAGGAACTCACTCTATATGGGAATCCAAAAGAAAATTACTAAAAACGTGTCTTTTCAGTGTTTTACGTAGAAAAACGCTAAAACCAACCAATATCAAGAAGCAGAAAAACATTACAAAAAATGTATATTTTGAGTGTTTTTGAGCTTTCATACCAACAAAAAAACGCGAAAATGGATACAAAGCACTCTATATTGGGAAACAAAGGGACATTGCGAGAAAAGTGTATAATGAATGTTTTATAGTTAAAAAAAAAAAAAAAACACAAGGCAAAAAACGCAAAAACTCGTGTATATGCTAAAACTCATGAATAACACTCTTAATTGAGAAACAGAGGAACCATACTAAATGCGTGTCAAAACACTAAAAGGCAAGTTCTTCGTAAAAGTTGGTTTTATTCTCATGTAATGTGATTGACCTGCTTTTTAGTGCTTTATTGCCTAACACGCTCAAAAACACTCAAAGACACTTTTCTGGTAATGTCATTTTTTTTCCCACATAAAGCTGGTTTCGCATTCAATTTGGGGTTTTGGTAACTAAGGATGTGAAAAGCACTCAAAATACACGCATTTAGTAAGATTGTTCTGTTTCTCAATTAAAAGTGTTGTTCCAGAGTTTCACCATTTTGGAATGTAAGAAACTTCTCTATATACACGAGTTTTTGCGTTTTTTGCCTTGTAGTTCTTGTGAAATTATAAAACACACATTATACACGTTTCTCGTAATGTCCTTTTGCTTCCTCATATAGAAAGCTTTCCATCTATTTTCGCGTTTTTTGTAGGTAACAATTTCAAAAACACTCAAAATATACCTTTTTGGTAATGTTATTTTATTCCTTCATATTGGTTGGTTTGCATCCGTTTTAGCGTTTTTCTACGTAAAACACCGAAAAGACACGTTTTTAGTAATATTGTTTTGGATTCCCATATAGATTGACTTCCATGTTATTTATCGTGTTGGTTCCTAAGATGCTGAAAAACACTCATAAGACCTTTTAATTTCCCCATATTTGCATGCACTTTAGGGGTTTGGTACATAATAGTCCGAAAAAAAAAGCTAAATTTAACTTTTTTGATAATGTTCTTATTTCACATAATTTCCTGAATTTTCCCCGAATTTTGGCATCTCGGTACCTGTGAAGATGGATAAGAAAGAAAAAAAATATCGTATTTTTTAAAATTTATTTATTGTTTCTCAATAAAGAGTGTTATTTGTGGGTTTTAGCTTTTTCGTGCTTAATGAACTTAAAAACACTCATAACACGCGTTTCTTGTAATCTCCTTTCGTTTCCCAAAAATAGTGTTCTTTTAAGCGTTTTTATTGGTAACATGATCAAAAACACTCAAAAGACATGTTTTTGGTAATATTATTCTGTTTCAATATAAAGAGTGTTTCGCATGCGTTTTAGTGTTTTGGTATATAAGGAGCTCAAAAACACTTAAAGGCAAGTTCTCGGTAAAAATTTGTTTTCCTCCAATGTCATGTGATTGCCCTCCTTTTTAGTGCTTTATTGCCTATCACGCTCAAAAACACTTAAAAGACACTTTTCTGGTAAAGTCATTTTTTTTTCCTACAAATCTATTTTCCCATGCAATTTCGGGTTTTGGTAACTTAGAATGTGAAAAGCACTCAAAATACACGCATTTATTAAGGTTGTTCTGTTTCTCAATTAGGAGTGTTATACATGAGTTTTAGCATTTTTGTATCTAGGAAACCTCTCCATATACACGAGATTTTGCGTTTTTTGCCTTGTGGTTCTTTTGAACTATAAAACAATCATTATACACTTTTCTTGCAATGTCCTTTTGTTTACCAATATAGAGTGCTTTGCATCAATTTTCGCGTTTTTTGTAGGTAATAAGCTCAAAACACTCAAAATATACCCTTTTAGTAACGTTTTTCTATTCCTTGATATTGGTTGCTTTGCATCCGTTTTAGTGTTTTTCTACGTAAAACACTGAGAAGACACGTTTTCAGTAACTTTGTTTTTGGATTCCTATATAGAGGTGAGTTCCTTATTATTTATCATTTTGGTGCTTAAAAACACTCAAAACACATATTTCTGGTAAGGTCGTTAAATTTCTTCATATAGGAGGCTTTTTGCATGCACTTTAGGGTTTGGTACATAACAGTTCGAAAAAAAAAGCTGAAATTAAATTTTTTGATAATATTCATTTATCATACGATTGCCCTGAATTTTCCCAGAATTTCGGCATCTCAGTACTATGAAGATGAATAACAAAAAAAAAAAATCCTATTTTTTATATTTTTTTTATTTTTTATTTTCTAAATAAAGAAAGTTGTTTTTGGGTTTTAGCTTTTTGGTACTGAAGGAACTTAAAAAACACTCATAATACACGTTTCTCGTAATGTCCTTTTGTTTCCCAAAAATATTGTTTTTTGCATGTATTTAAACGTTTTTATAGATAACATGATCAAAAAACGCTCAAAATATATGTTTTTGGTAATGTTTTTCTGTTTCTTCATGAAGTTTGTTTTGCATGCCTTTTAGTGGTTTGTTATATAAGGAGCTCAAAAACACTTAAAGGCAAGTTTTTTGGTATAAATTGGTGTTATTCCAATGTAATATGATTGCCGTGCTTTTTAGTGTTTTATTGCCTATCACGCTCAAAAACACTTAAAAGACACTTTTCTGGTAATGTCATTTTTTTCCTCACATAAAGGTGGTTTCGCATGCAATTTGGGGTTTTGATAACTAAGATTGTGAAAAGCTCGCAAAATACACGCATTTAGTAAGGTTCTTCTGTTTCTCAATTAGGAGTGTTATTCATGAGTTTCAGCATTTTGGTATCTAGGAACATTCTCCATATACACGAGTTTTTGTGTTTTTTGCCTTTCGGTTCGTTTGAACTATAAAAAAAACTCATTATACACTTTTCTTGCAAAGTCCTTTTGTTTTCTTAAATAGAGTGCTTTGCATCAATTTTCCCGTTTTTTGTAGGTAACAAGCTCAAAAACACTCAAAATATACCTTTTTGGTAATGTTTTTCTATTTCTTGATATTGGTTGGTTTGCACCCGTTTCAGCGTTTTTCTACGTAAAACACTGAAAAGAAACGTTTTCAGCAATTTTGTTTTGGATTCTCATATAGAGTGAGTTCGTTATTATTTATCGTTTTGGTGCCTAATATGCTGAAAAACACTCAAAAAACAGATTTCTGGTAAGGTCGTTTAATTTCCTCATATCTTTGGATGCACTTTAGGGTTTGGTATATAACAGTCCGGAAAAAAGGCTAAAATTAACTTTTTTTGATAATTTTCTTTTATCATATAATAGCCCTGAATTTTCCCAGAATTTTGGAATCTCGGTACCTATTAAGATGAATAACAAAAAAAAAAGAAATCCTATTTTTTTTATTTTCTTACTTTTTTTTTTAAGTAAAAAGTGTTATTTGTGGGTTTTAACATTTTAGTACTTAAGGAACTTAAAAACACTTATAATACACATTTCTCTTAATGTCTTTTCGTTTCGCAAACATAAGGTTCTTTGTATGTATTTAAGCGTTTTTATAGATAACATGATCTAAACCCTCAAAATATATGTTTTTGGTAATTTTATTCTGTTTCTCCATAAAAGGTGTTTTGCATGCGTTTTAGCGTTTTGGTATGTAATGAGCTCAAAACACTTAAAGGCAAGTTCTTGGTAAAAGTTGATTTTATTCCCATGTAATGTTATTTCCCTGCTTTTTAGTGCTTTATTGCCTAACACGCTGAAAAAAAAAACTCAAAAAAACCCTTCTCTTATAATATCATTTTTTTCCCACATAAAGCTAATTTTGCATGGAATTTGGGGTTATGGTAACTAAGAATGTGAAAAAAAAAAATCAAAACACAGGCATTTAGTAAGGTTGTTCTATTTCTTAATTAAAAATATTATTCATGAGTTCCAGAATTTTGGTATGTAAGAAACTTTTCTTCTACACACATTTGGTAAGGTATTTCTGTTTCAAAATTAAAAGTGTTATTCATGAGTTTCTGCTTTTTGGTATGTAAGAAACTTCTTTATGTACACGAGTTTTTGAGTTTTTTTTTCCTTCTGGTTCTTGTCAAACTATAAAACACTCATACACGTTTTTCGTAATGTCCTTTTCTTTGCTAATATAAAGTGCTTTCCATCCATTTTTGCATTTTTTGTAGGTAACAAGCTCAAAAACACATCAAAATATATCTTTTTGGTAATGTTATTCTATTTCTTCATATTGGTTGGTTTACATCCGTTTTAGCGTTTTTCTACGTAAATCACTGAAAAGACACGTTTTCAGTAATATTGTTGATATTGCTGAAAACACACAAAAGACAGGTTTCTGGTAAAGTCGTGTAATTTCCCCATATAAGTGGATTTGCATACACTTCAGTGTTTGTACATAACTCCGGAAAAAAGCTAAAATTATTTATGTATTTTTTTTTTTACAAAATTTCCATGAATTTTGCTAGAATTTTGGCATCTCGGTAACTATGAAGATGAATGACAAAAAAAAAAAAAATTCTCTCTATAAAGAGTGTTATTTGTGGGTTTTAGCTTTTTGGTACTTAAGTAACTTAAACACACTCATAATACACGATTTTCGTAATGTCCTTTTGTTATACAAACATATGGTCCTTTACATGTATTTAAGCGTTTTTATAGGTTACATGATCAAAAACACTCAAAATACATGTTTTTGGTAATGTTATTCTGTTTCTCCATAAAGGATGTTTTCCATACGTTTTAGAGATTTGGTATGTAAGGAGTTAAAAATCACTTAAAGGCAATTTTTTCGTAAAAGTTGGTTTTATTCCCATGTAATGTGATTGTTCTGCTTTTTAGGGCATTGTTGCATATCACGCTCAAAAACACTAAAAAAAGACACTTTTTTCGTAATGTAATTTTTTTTTCCCACATGAAGGTAGTTTCGCATGTAATTTGGCATTTTCGTAACTAAGATTGCGAAAAACACTCAAAATACACAATTTGGTAAGGTAGTTCTGTTTATTGATTAAAAGTGTTATTCATGTATTTCATCATTTCGGTTTGTAAGAAATTTCTCTATATACACGAGTTTTTGCGTTTATTGCCTTGTGATTTTTTAAAACTATAAAACACTCATTATACACGTTTTCGTAAAAGTCCTTTTGTTTCCTAATGTAGAGTGCTTTACATATATTTTTGAATTTTTTGTAGGTAAAAAGCTCAAAAACACTCAAAATATATCTTTTTGGTAATGTTATTCTATTTCTTCATATAGGTTGGTTTGCATCCGCTTTAGTGTTTTTCTACGTAAAACACTGAAAAGACACGTTTTCAGTAATTTTGTTTTGGATTCACATATTGACTGACTTCCATATTATTTATCGTGTTGGTGCCTAACATGCTGAAAAACACTGAAAAGACAGGTTTCTGATCAACTCGTTTAACTTCCCTATATAGGTGTCTTTGCATGCACTTTAGGGTTTGGTACATAACAATCCGAAAAAAAAAGCTATAATTAACTTTTTTGGTAATGTTCTTTTTTCCACATAAATTCCCTGAATTTTGGCAGAATTTTGGCATCTCGGTACCTATGAGGATGAAGAACAAAAAAAAAAAAAAATCCCATTTTTTAATTTTTTTTGTTTATTATTATTTTTTTTTCTAAATAAAGAGTGTTATTTGTGGGTTTTAGCTTTTAGGTACTGAAGGAACTTAAAAAAACACCCATAATACACGTTTCTCCATAAAATGTATTTTGCATGAGTTTTAGCATTTTGGTATGTAAGGAGCTCAAAAACAATTAAAGGCAAGTTCTTGGTAAAATTTGGTTTTATTCCCATGTAATGTGATTGCACTTCCTTTTAGTGTTTTATTGCGTAACACGCTCAAAAACACTCAAAAGACATGCAAGGCCTCGCATATGAGGAAGTTAGAGAGCTTACCAGAAATCTGTCTTTTTTCAGCATGTTAGGCACCAAAAAGATAAATAATAAGGAACTCACTCTATGTGGGAATGCAAAAGAAAATTACTGAAAACGTGTCTTCTCAGTGTTTTACGTAGAAAAACGCTAAAACTGATGCAAATCTACCAATATCAAGAAGCAGAAAAACATTACCAAAAATATATATTTTGAGTGATTTTGAGCTTGTCACATAAAAAAAAAAAAAAAACGCAAAAATTTATACAAAGCACTCTATATTGGGAAACAAAGGGACATTGCGAGAAAAGTGTATAATGAATGTTTTATAGTTCAAAAAAACCACAAGCCAAAAAACGCAAAAACTCGTGTATTTGGAGAAGCTTCCTAGATACTAAAATGCTGAAACTCATGAATAACACTCTTAATTGAGAAACAAAACAACCTTACTAAATGCGTGTCAAAAACACTAAAAGGCAAGTTTTTCGTAAAAGTTGGTTTTATTTCCATGTAATGTGATTGCCCTGCTTTTTAGTGCTTTATTGCCTAACATGCTCAAAACACTCAAAGACACTTTTCTGGTAATGTCATTTTTTTCCAACATAAAGTTAGTTTCGCATGGAATTTGGGGTTTTGGTAACTAAGAATGTAAAAAAACACAAAAAACACGCATTTAGTAAGGTTGCTCTGTTTGTTGATTAAGAGTGTTATTCATGAGTTTCAGCATTTTGGTATCTTAGAAACTTCTCCACACAGACGAGTTTTTGCGTTGTTTGCCTTGTGATTCTGGTGAAACTATAAAACACTCATTATACACGTTTCTCTTTATGTCCTTTTTTTTTTTTCCTAATATACAGTGCTTTGCATCCTTTTTTGCGTTTTTTTTTTATGTAACAAGCTCAAAACACACAAAATATACTTTTCTGGTAATATTATTCTATTTTTTCATATTCGTTGGTTTGCATCCGTTTTAGCGTTTTTCTACGTAAATCTTTTAAAAGACACGTTTTCAGTAATTTTGTTTTGGATTTCCATTTAGAGTGACTTTAATATTATCTATCGTTTTGGTGCCTAACATGCGTAAATACACTGAAAAGACAGGTTTCCTGTAAAGTCGTTAAATTTTCCCAAATAGGTGGCTTTGCATACACTTTATGGTTTGGTACATAACTCCGAAAAAAAATGTAAAATTAACTTTTTCGATAATGTTCTTTTTTCCACATAATTTCCCTGAATTTTGGCCGAATTTTGGCATCTTGGTACCTATGAACATGAATAACAAAAAAATAAAAATGCCATTTTTTTATTTATTTTTTTTTTCTCTATAAAGAGTGTTATTTGTAGGTTTTAACGTTTTGGTACTTTGGCAACTTAAAAACATTCATAATACACATTTCTCGTGATGTCCTTTCGTTTCTCAAATAAAGGGATCTTTGCATGTATTTAAGCGTTTTTATAGGTAACATGATAAAAAACACTCAAAAACACTTGTTTTTGTTAATGTTATTCTGTTTCTCCATAAAGGAGTGTTTTCCATGCGTTTCTTAGCGATTTGGTATATAAGGAGCTAAAAAAACACTTCAAGGCAAGTTCTTGGTAAAAGTTGGTTCTATTCCAATGTAATATGATTGCCCTGCTTTTTAGTGCTTTATTGCCTAATTTGCTCAAAAACACTCAAAAGACACTTCTGGTAATGTCATTTTTTTCCCACATAAAGCTAGTTTCGCATGCTATTTGAGGTTTTGCTACGAATGTGAAAAAACGCTCAAAATACACGCATTTTGTTGTTCTGTTTCTCAATTAAGATTGTTATTCATAAGTTTCAGCATTTTGGTATCTAAGAAACTTCTTTATATACATGACTTTTTTGCGTTTTTTGCCTTGTGTGAACCACAAGTTCTTTTGCCCGAAAATAATAAGACACTCATTATAGATGTTTCTCGTAATGTCCTTTTCTTTCCCAATAGGAAGTGCTTTGCATTCATTTTTGCGTTTTTTCTAGGTAACAAGCTCAAAAACTTTCAAAATATCCTTTTTTGGTAATGTAAATATTTCTTCATATTGGTTGGTTTCCGTCCAATTTAGCGTTTTTCTACGTAAAACACCGAAAAAACACGTTTTCAGTAATTTTGTTTTTGATTCCCAAAGAATATTGCCAGAATTTTGGCATCTTAGTACCTATGAAGATGAATAACAAAAAAAAAAAAAAATTTATTTTATTTTTTTTTTCTCTATAAAGAGTTTTATTTGTGGGTTTTAGCTTTTCTGGTACTTAAGGAACTTAAAAACACTCATAATACACGTTTCTCGTAATGTCCTTTCGATTCCCAAACAAAATGTTCTTTGCATGAATTTAAGCGTTTTTATAAATAACATGATCAAAAACAGTCAAAATACATGTTTTTGGTAATGTTACTCTGTTTCTCCATAAAAGGGTGTTTTTGCATGCGTTTTAGCGTTTTGGTATGTAAGGAGTTAAAAAAACACTTAAAGGCAAGTTCTTCGTAAAAGTTGGTTTTATTCCCATGTAATGTGATTGTTCTGCTTTTTAGTGCTTTGTTGCATATCACGCTCAAAAACACTTAAAAGACACTTTTCTGGTAATATCTTTTTTTTTCCCACATAAAGCTAGTTTCGCATGTAATTTGGGATTTTTGTAACTAAGAATGTGAAAAACATTCAAAATACACACATTTGGTAAGGTAGTCCTGTCTTTCAATTAAAAGTGTTATTCATGCATTTCAGCATTTTGGTATGTAAGAAACTCTATATACACGAGTTTTTGCGTTTTTTGTCTTATGGTTCTTGTGAAACTATAAAACAATCATTATACACGTTTCCCTCAATGTCCTTTTGCATATAGAGTGCTTTTACATCCATTTTCGCGTTTTGCTAATGTTATTCTATTTCTTCATATTTGTTGCTTTGCATCCTTTTTAGCGTTTTTTCTACGTGAAACACTGAAAAGACACGTTTTCAGTAATTTTGTTTTCGATTCACATATTGACTGACTTCCATATTATTTATCGGTTTGGTGCCTAACATGCTGAAAAACACTGAAAAGACAAGTTTCTGGTAAACGTCGTTTAATTTCCTCATATATATGGCTTTGCATGTACTTTAGTGTTTGGTAAATAACAATCCGAAAAAAAGCTATAATTAACTTTTTTGATAATATTCTTTTTTCCACATAAATTCCCTGAATTTTGGCAGAATTTTGGCATCTCGGTACTTATGAAAATCAATACGAAAAAAAAATGCAATTTTTTTATTTATTTTTTTTATTTTTTTTCTCTTTAAAGAGTGTTATTTGTGGGTTTTAACGTTTTGGTACTTAAGAAACTTAAAAACAGTCATAATACACGTTTCTCGTAATGTCCTTTCCGAAAGATAGGTTTCTTTGCATGTATTTAAGCGTTTTTATAGGTAACATCAAAAACACTTAAAACATGTTTTTTGTAATGTTTTTCTGCTTCTCCATAAAGGAGTGTTTTGCATGCGTTTTAGTGTTTTGGTATATAAGGAGCTCAAAAACACTTAAAGGCAAGTTCTTGGTAAACATTGGTTTTATTCCCATGTAATGTGATTGCCCTTCTTTTTAGTGCTTTACTACCTATCACGCTCAAAAACACTCAATAGACACTTTTCTGAAAATGCCATTTTTTTTTACCACATAAAGCTGGTTTCGCAATGAATTTGGGTTTTGGGTAACTAAGAATGTGAAAAACCCTCAAAATACACGCATTTAGTAAGGTTGTTCTGTTTCTCAATTAAGAGTGTTATTCATGAGTTTCAGCATTTTGGTATCTAGGAAACTTCTCCATATACACGAGTTTTTGCGTTTTTTGCCTTGTTATTTTGAACTATAAAACACTCATTAGACATTTTTCTCGCAATGTCCCTTTCTTTCTCTATATAGAGTGCTTTGCATCAATTTTTTGCGTTTTTTTTAGTAGGTAACAAGCTCAAAAACACTCAAAATGTACCTTTTTGGTAATATTTTTCTATTTCTTGATATTGGTTGGTTTGCATCTGTTTTAGCGTTTTTCTACGTAAAATACTGAGAAGACACGTTTTAAGTAATTCTGTTTTAGATTCCCATATTGAGTGAGTTCCTTATTATTTATTATTCCTTATTTATTTCTTATTCCTCATTATTTATTATTCCTTATTATTTCCTCATTATTTTTTTATCATTTTGGTGCCTAACATGCTGAAAAACACTAAAAAGACAATTTTCTGGTAAAGTCATTCAATTTCCTAATATAGGAGGCTTTGCATGCTCTTTAGGGTTTGGTACATAACACTCCGAAAAAAAGCTAAAATCAACTTTTTTGATAATATTCTTTTATCATATAATTGCCCTGAATTTTCCCAGAATTTGGTCATCTCGGTACCTATGAAGATCAATGACAAAAAAAAAAAAAAAATATTATTTATTTATTTATTTATTTATTTTTTCTAAATAAAGAATGTTATTTGTGAGTTTTAGTTTTTTGGTACTTAAGGAACTTAAAAACACTCATAATACACGTTTCTCGTAATGTCCTTTCGTTTCCCAAACATAAGGTTCTTTTCATGTATTTAAGCGTTTTTATTGATAAAATGATCAAAAACACTCAAAATACATGTTTTTTGTAATGTTATAATGTTTCTCCATAAAGTCTGTTTTCCAGGCGTTTTACTGTTTTGGTATATAAGGAGCTGAAAAAGACTTAAATGCAAGTTCTTGGTAAAAATTGGTTTTATTCGAATTTAATGTGATTCCTCTGCTTTTTAGTGTTTTATATCCTATCACGCTCAAAAACACTCAAAAGACACTTTTCTGGTATTGTCATTTTTTCCCACATAAATCTGGTTTTGCATGCAATTTGGGGTTTTGGTAACTAAGAATGTGAAAAGCTCTCAAAATACAGTAAGGTTGTTCTGTTTCTCAATTAAGAGTGTTATTCATGAGTTTCAGCATTTTGGTATCTAAGAAACTTATCCATATATACAAGGCTTTCGTAATGTTATTCTGTTTCTCCATAAAGTGTGTTATGCATGCGTTTTAGCAGTTTTGTATATAAGGAGCTCAAAAACACTTAAAAGCAAGTTATTGGTAAAAAAATGGTTTTATTCCAATATAATGTGATTGCCCTGCTTTTGAGTGCTTTATTACCAATTACGCTTAAAAACACTCAAAAGACGTTTTTCTGGTAAAGTATTTCTTTTTTCCCACAAAGCTATTTCCGCATGTAATTTGGGGTTTTTGGTAACTAAGAATGTGAAAAGCACTCAAAATACACGCATTTAGTAAGGTTGTTCTGTTTCTCAATTAAGAGTGTTATTCTTCAGTTTCAGCCTTTTGGTATCTAGGAAATCTCTCCATATACACGAGTTTTTTGCGTTGTTTGCTTTGTTGTTCTTTTGAACTATAAAACTCTCATTATACACTTTTCTTGCAATGTCCTTTTGTTTCCCAATATAGAGTGCTTTGCATCAATTTTCGCGTTTTTGTAGGTAAAGAGCTCAAAAACACTCAAAATATACCTTTTTGGTAACGTTTTTCAATTTCTTGATATTGGTTGGTTTGCATCCGTTTTAACGTTTTTCTACGTAAAACACTGAGAAGACACGTTTTCAGTAACTTTTTTCGTTTCGGTGCGTAACATGCTAAAAAACACACAAAACACAGATTTCTGGTAAGGTCGTTTAATTTCCTCATATTGGAGGCTTTGCATGCACTTTAGTGTTTGGTACATAAGTCCGAACAAAAAAAGATGAAATTATTTTTTTTGATAATATTCATTTATCACATAATTACCCTGAATTTTCCCACAATTTTGGCATCTTGGTACCTATGAAAATGAATAAAAAAAAAAAAAAAAATTTTATTTTATTTTTTTATTTTTTATTTTTTAAATAAAGAGTGTTATTTGTGGGTTTTAGCTTTTTGGTACTTAAGGCACTAATAAAAACACTCATAATACACGTTTCTCGTAATGTCCAAACATAAGGTTCTTTGCATGTACTTAAGCGTTTTTATAGATAACATGATCAAAAACACTCAAAATACATGTTATTGGTAATGTTATTCTGTTTCTCCATAAAGTTTGTTTTCCATGCGTTTTAGCGGTTTCTTATATAAGGGGTTAAAAAACACTTAAAGGCAAATTCTTCGTAAAAGTTGGTTTTATTCCCATGTAATGTGATTGTTTTGCTCTTTAGTGATTTGTTGCATATCACGCTCAAAAACACTCAAAAGACACTTTTCTAGTAATGTCATCTTTTTTCCACATGAAGCTAGTTTCGCATGTAATTTGGCATTTTCGTAACTAAGAATGTGAAAAACACTCAAAATACACAATTTGGTAAAGTAGTTCTGTTTATCGATTAAAAGTGTTATTCATGCATTTCATCATTTTGGTATGTAAAAATTTCTCTATATACACGAGTTTTTGCGTTTATTTCCTTGTGGTTCTTTTAAAACTATAAAACACTCATTATACACGTTTCTCGTAATGTCCTTTTGTTTCCTAATATAGAGTGCTTTACATCCATTTTTGCATTTTTTATAGGTAACAAGCTCAAAAACACTCAAAATATATCTTTTTGGTAATGTTATTCTATTTCTTCATATAGGATGGTTTGTATCCGCTTTAGCGTTTTTTTTCGTAAAACACTGAAAAGACACGTTTTCAGTAATTTTCTTTTGGATTCACATATTGACTGACTTCCAAATTATTTATCGTATTGGTGCCTAACTTGCTGAAAAACACTGAAAAGACAGATTTCTGGTAAAGTCGTTTAACTTTCCTAACTAGGTGGCTTTGCATGCACTCTAGCTTTTGGTACATAACAATCCGAAAAAAAAAGCTATAATTAACTTTCATGATAATGTTCTTTTTTCCACATAAATTCCCTGAATTTTGGCAGAATTTTGGCAATTCGGTTCCTATGAATATGAAAGAAAAAATTACCATTTTTTAATTTTTTTTTATTGATTTTTTTTTCTAAAAAGTGTTATTTGTGGGTTTTAGCTTTTTCGTACTGAAGGAACTTAAAAAAACTCATAATACACGTTTCTCTTAATGTCTTTTCGTTTCCCAAATATAAGGTTCTTTGCATGTATTTAAGCGTTTCTCTAAATAACATGATCAAAAACACTCAAAATACATGTTTTTGGTAATGTTTTTCTGTTTCTCCATAAAGGGTGTTTTGCATGCATTTTAGCGTTTCAATATGTAAAGAGCTCAAAAACACTTAGAGGCAAGTTCTTGGTAAAATTTGGTTTTATTCCCATGTAATGTGATTGCCCTGGCTTTTAGTGCTTTATTGCGTAACACGCTCAAAAAACACTGAAAAGACATGCAAAGCCTCCCATATGAGGAAATTAAAGACCTTACCAGAAATCTGTCTTTTAAGTGTTTTTCAATTTGTTAGGCACCAAAATGATAAATAATAAAGAACACACTCTATGTGGGAATCCAATAGAAAACTACTGAAAATGTGTCTTCTCAGTGTTTTACGTAGGAAAACGCTAAAACTTATGCAAACCAACCAATATCAAGAAGCAGAAAAACATTACCAAAAATGTATTTTTTAAGTGTTTTTGAGCTTGTTACCTACAAAAAAAAAAAAAAACGCAAAAAATTGATACAAAGCACTCTATATTTGGAAACAAAGGGACATTGCGAGAAAAGTGTATATTGAATGTTTTATAGTTTAAAAAAACACAAGGCAAAAAACGGAAAAACTCGTGTATATGGAGAAGTTTCCTAGATACCAAAATGCTGAAACTCATGAATAACACTCTTTATTGAGAAACAGAACTACCTTACTAAATGCATGTCAAAAACACTAAAAGGCAAGTTCTTCGTAAAAGTTGGTTTTATTCCCATGTAATGTGATTGCCCTGCTTTTTAGTGCTTTATTGCCTAACACGCTAAAAAACACTCAAAGACACTTTTCTGGTATTGTCATTTTCTTCCCTCATAAACCTAGTTTCGCTTGGAATTTGGGGTTCTGGTAACTAAGAATGTAAAAAAACACTCAAAATACACGCATTTAGTAAGTTTGCTCTGTTTCTTGATTAAGAAAGTTATTCATGAGTTTCAGCATTTTGGTATCTTGGAAACGTGTCCACACATACGAGTTTTTGCGTTGTTTGCCTTGTGATTCTGGTGAAACTATAAAATAGTCATTATACACGTTTCTCGTTATGTTTTTTTTTTCCCCTAATATACAGTGCTTTGCATCCATTTTTGCGTTTTTTTTATGTAACAAGCTCAAAACACACAAAATATACTTTTCTGGTAATATTATTCTATTTTTTCATATTGGTTAGTTTGCATCCGTTTTAGCGTTTTTCTACGTAAATCTTTTAAAAGACACGTTTTCAGTAATTTTGTTTTGGATTTCCATATAGAGTGATTTTCATATAATCTATCGTTTTGGTGCCTAACATGCGAAAAAACACTCAAAAGACAGGTTTCTTGTAAAGTCGTTAAATTTTCCCAAATAGGTGGCTTTGCATACACTTTATGGTTTGGTACATAACTCCGAAAAAAGGTAAAATTAACTTTTTCGATAATGTTCTTTTTTCCACATAATTTCCCTGAATTTTGGCAGAATTTTGGCATCTTGGTACCTATCAACATCAATAACAAAAAAATAAAAAATCTATTTTTTTATTTATTTATTTTTCTCTATAAAGAGTGTTATTTGTAGGTTTTAACGTTTTGGTACTTAAGGAACTTAAAAACATTCATAGTACACATTTCTCGTAATGTCCTTTCGTTTCCTAAATATAGGGATCTTTGCATGTATTTAAGTGTTTTTATAGGTAACATGATAAAAAAAACACTCAAAAACACTTGTTTTTGGTAATGTTATGCTGCTTCTCCATAAAGGAGTGTTTTGCATGCGTTTTAGCGATTTGTTATGTAAGGAGCTGAAAAACACTTCACGGCAAGTTCTTGGTAAAAGTTGGTTTTATTCCAATGTAATATGATTGCCCTGCTTTTTAGTGCTTTATTGCCTAACACGCTTAAAAACACTCAAAAGACACTTTTGGTAATGTCATTTTTTTTTACCCACATAAAGCTAGATTCGCATGCTATTTGGGGTTTTGCTAACTAGGAATGTGATAAAAAAACACTCAAAATACACGCATTTCGTAATGTTCTGTTTCTCAATTAAGATTGTTATTCATGAGTTTCAGCATTTTGGTATCGAAGAAACTTCTTTATATACGCGAGTTTTTGCGTTTTTTGCCTTGTGGTTCTTGTTAACCACAAGTTCTTTTGCCGGAAAATAATAAGACATAATAAGACGTTTCTCGTAATGTCCTTTTCTTTCCCAATAGGGAGTGCTTTGCATCTATTTTCCCGTTTTTTTTTAGGTAACAAGCTCAAAAAACACTCAAAATATACCTTTTTGGTAATGTTATTCTATTTTTTTTCATATTAGTTGGTTTCTGTCCGTTTTCGCGTTTTTTCTACGTAAAACACCGAAAAGACACGTTTTCAGTAGTTTTCTTTTCGATTCCCAAAGAATATTGCCAGAATTTTGGCATCTTAGTACCTATGAAGATGAATAACAAAAAAAAAAAAATTATTTTATATATTTTTTTTTTTCTCTATAAAGAGTGTTATTTGTGGGTTTCAGCTTTTTTGGTACTTAAGGAACTTAAAAATACTCATAACAAACGTTTCCCGTAATGTCCTTTCGTTTCCCAAACATAAGGTTCTTTGCATGTACGAGTATTTACTGAAAACGTGTCTTTTCGGTGTTTTTACGTAGAAAAAACGCGAAAACGGACAGAAACCAACTAATATGAAAAAAAATAGGATAACATTACCAAAAAGGTAATTTGCATGACATTACCAGAAAAGTGTCTTTTAAGTGTTTTTGAGCGTGATAGGCAATAAAACACTAAAAAGCACGGCAATCATATTACATTGGAATAACACCAATTTATACCAAAAAACTTGCCTTTAAGTGTTTTTGAGCTCCTTATATAACAAACCACTAAAAGGCATGCAAAACAAACTTCATGAAGAAACAGAAAAACATTACCAAAAACATATATTTTGAGCGTTTTTTGATCATGTTATCTATAAAAACGTTTAAATACATGCAAAAAACAATATTATTGGGAAACAAAAGGACATTACGAGAAACGTGTATTATGAGTGTTTTTTAAGTTCCTTCAGTACCAAAAAGCTAAAACCCAAAAACAACTTTCTTTATTTAGAAAATAAAAAATATAAAAAATATAAAAAATAGGATTTTTTTTTTTTTTTTTTTTGTTATTCATCTTCATAGTACCGAGATGCCGAAATTCTGGGAAAATTCAGGGCAATCGTATGATAAAAGAATATTATCAAAAAATTTAATTTCAGCTTTTTTTTTTCGAACTGTTATGTACCAAACCCTAAAGTGCATGCAAAGCCTCCTATATGAAGAAATTTAACGACCTTACCAGAAATCTGTGTTTTGAGTGTTTTTAAGCACCAAAACGATAAATAATAAGGAACTCACCTCTATATGGGAATCCAAAAACAAAGTTACTGAAAACGTGTCTTCTCAGTGTTTTACGTAGAAAAACACTAAAACGGATGCAAAGCAACCAATATCAAGGAATAGAAAAACGTTACTAAAAGGGTATATTTTGAGTGTTTTGAGCTTGTCACATAAAAAAAAAAACGCAAAAATTTATACAAAGCACTCTATATTGGGAAACAAAGGGACATTGCGAGAAAAGTGTATAATGAATGTTTTATAGTTCAAAAAAAACCACAAGCCAAAAAACGCAAAAACTCGTGTATATGGAGAAGCTTCCTAGATACTAAAATGCTGAAACTCATGAATAACACTCTTAATTGAGAAACAAAACAACCTTACTAAATGCGTGTCAAAAACACTAAAAGGCAAGTTTTTCGTAAAAGTTGGTTTTATTTCCATGTAATGTGATTGCCCTGCTTTTTAGTGCTTTATTGCCTAACATGCTCAAAACACTCAAAGACACTTTTCTGGAAATGTCATTTTTTTCCAACATAAAGTTAGTTTCGCATGGAATTTGGGGTTTTGGTAACTAAGAATGTAAAAAAACACAAAAAACACGCATTTAGAAAGGTTGTTCTGTTTGTTGATTAAGAGTGTTATTCATGAGTTTCAGCATTTTGGTATCTTAGAAACTTCTCCACACAGACGAGTTTTTGAGTTGTTTGCCTTGTGATTCTGGTGAAACTATAAAACACTCATTATACACGTTTCTCTTTATGTCCTTTTTTTTTTTTCCTAATATACAGTGCTTTGCATCTATTTTTGCGTTTTTTTTTTTTTATGTAACAAGCTCAAAAACACACAAAATATACTTTTCTGGTAATATTATTCTATTTTTTCATATTCGTTGGTTTGCATCCGTTTTAGCGTTTTTCTACGTAAATCTTTTAAAAGACACGTTTTCAGTAATTTTGTTTTGGATTTCCATTTAGAGTGACTTTAATATTATCTATCGTTTTGGTGCCTAACATGCGTAAATACACTGAAAAGACAGGTTTCCTGTAAAGTCGTTAAATTTTCCCAAATAGGTGGCTTTGCATACACTTTATGGTTTGGTACATAACTCCGAAAAAAAATGTAAAATTAACTTTTTCGATAATGTTCTTTTTTCCACATAATTTCCCTGAATTTTGGCCGAATTTTGGCATCTTGGTACCTATGAACATGAATAACAAAAAAATAAAAATGCCATTTTTTTATTTATTTTTTTTTTTCTCTATAAAGAGTGTTATTTGTAGGTTTTAACGTTTTGGTACTTTGGCAACTTAAAAACATTCATAATACACATTTCTCGTGATGTCCTTTCGTTTCTCAAATAAAGGGATCTTTGCATGTATTTAAGCGTTTTTATAGGTAACATGATAAAAAACACTCAAAAACACTTGTTTTTGTTAATGTTATTCTGTTTCTCCATAAAGGAGTGTTTTCCATGCGTTTCTTAGCGATTTGGTATATAAGGAGCTAAAAAAACACTTCAAGGCAAGTTCTTGGTAAAAGTTGGTTCTATTCCAATGTAATATGATTGCCCTGCTTTTTAGTGCTTTATTGCCTAATTTGCTCAAAAACACTCAAAAGACACTTCTGGTAATGTCATTTTTTTCCCACATAAAGCTAGTTTCGCATGCTATTTGAGGTTTTGCTACGAATGTGAAAAAACACTCAAAATACACGCATTTTGTTGTTCTGTTTCTCAATTAAGATTGTTATTCATAAGTTTCAGCATTTTGGTATCTAAGAAACTTCTTTATATACACGACTTTTTTGCGTTTTTTGCCTTGTGTGAACCACAAGTTCTTTTGCCCGAAAATAATAAGACACTCATTATAGATGTTTCTCGTAATGTCCTTTTCTTTCCCAATAGGAAGTGCTTTGCATTCATTTTCGCGTTTTTTCTAGGTAACAAGCTCAAAAACTTTCAAAATATCCTTTTTTGGTAATGTAAATATTTCTTCATATTGGTTGGTTTCCGTCCAATTTAGCGTTTTTCTATGTAAAACACCGAAAAAACACGTTTTCAGTAATTTTTTTTTCGATTCCCAAAGAATATTGCCAGAATTTTGGCATCTTAGTACCTATGAAGATGAATAACAAAAAAAAAAATTTATTTATTTTTTTTTTTTCTCTATAAAGAGTTTTATTTGTGGGTTTTAGCTTTTCTGGTACTTAAGGAACTTAAAAACACTCATAATACACGTTTCTCGTAATGTCCTTTCGATTCCCAAACAAAATGTTCTTTGCATGAATTTAAGCGTTTTTATAAATAACATGATGAAAAACACTCAAAATACATGTTTTTGGTAATGTTTCTCCATAAAGGCTGTTTTGCATGCGTTTTGGTATGTAAGGAGTTAAAAAAAAATCACTTAAAGGCAAGTTCTTCGTAAAAGTTGGTTTTATTCCCATGTAATGTGATTGTTCTGCTTTTTAGTGCTTTGTTGCACATCACGCTCAAAAACACTCAAAAGACACTTTTCTGGTAATATCATTTTTTTTTCCCCACATAAAGCTAGTTTCGCATGTAATTTGGGATTTTTGTAACTAAGAATGTGAAAAACATTCAAAATACACACATTTGGTAAGGTAGTCCTGTTTCTCAATTAAAAGTGTTATTCATGCATTTCAGCATTTTGGTATGTAAGAAACTTCTCTATATACACGAGTTTTTGCGTTTTTTGCCTTTTGATTTCTGTGAAACTATAAAACACTCATTATACACGTTTCTCGTAATGTTCTTTTGTTTCCCAATGCTTTCCTTCCATTTTCGCATTTTTTGTAGGTAACAAGCTGAAAAACACTCAAAATATATCTTTTTGGTAATATTCTATTTCTTCATATTGGTCGGTTTGCATCCTTTTTAGCGTTTTTCTTTGTCAATCACTGAAAAGACACGTTTTCAGTAATATTGTTGAATTTGCTGAAAAACACTGAAAAGACAGATTTCTGGTAAAGTCGTGTAATTTCCCCATATAGGTGGCTTTGCATGCACTTCTGGGTTTGGTACATAATTCCGGAAAAAAAGCTAAATTTTTTTTATAATGTTGTTTTACATAATTTCGCTGAATCTTGCCTGAATTTTGGCATCTTCATACCTATGTAGATGAATAACAAAAAAAAAAAATCTATTTTTTTAGTTGTTTTTTTTTTCTCTATTTGTGGGTTTTAGTTTCTTGGTACTTAAGGAACTTAAAAACAATCATAATACACGATTTTCGTAATGTCCTTTCGTTTCACAGACATAGGGTTCTTTGCATGTATTTAAGCGTTTTTATAGGTAACATGATCAAAAACACTCAAAATACATGTTTTGGTAATGTTATTTTGTTTCTCCATAAAGGGTGTTTTGCATGCGTTTTAGCGTTTTGGTATGTAAGGAGTTAAAAACACTTAAAGGCAACTTCTTCGTAAAAGTTGGTTTTATTCCTATATAATGTGATTATTCTGCTTTTTAGTGCTTTGTTGCATATCACGCTCAAAAACATTCAAAAGATAATGTCATTTTTTTCCCACATAAAGATAGTTTTGCATGTAATTTGGGATTTTCGTAACTAAGAATGTGAAAAACACTCAAAATACACACATTTGGTAAGGTAGTTCTGTTTCTCAATTAAAAGTGTTATTCATGAGTTTTACCATTTTGGTATGTAAGAAACTTCTCTATATACATGAGTTTTTGCGTTTTTTGTCTTGTGGTTCTTGTGAAACTATAAAACAATCATTATACACGTTTCTCTATATGTCCTTTTGCTTCCCAATATAGAGTGCTTTCCATCCATTTGCGCGTTTTTTGTAGGTAAAAAGCTCAAAAACACTTTTTGGTAATGT
Organism: Scylla paramamosain; assembly: GCF_035594125.1. Lineage (NCBI taxonomy): Eukaryota > Metazoa > Arthropoda > Malacostraca > Decapoda > Portunidae > Scylla > Scylla paramamosain. The sequence continues at coordinate 166,462 of NW_026973726.1, forward strand.
TATCTTATTTCTTCATATTTGTTGGATTGCATCCGTTTTAGCGTTTTTCTACGTAAAACACTGAAAAGACACGTAATTTTGTTTTGGATTCACATATTGACTGACTTCCATATTATTTATCGTTTTGGTGCCTAACATGCTGAACAACACTGAAAAGACAGGTTTCTGGTAAAGTCGTTTAACTTCCTTATATAGGTGGCATGCACTTTAGAGTTTGGTACATAAAAATCCGAAAAAAGAGCTATAATTAACTTTTTTGATAATGTTCTTTTTTCCACATAAATTCCCTGAATTTTGGCAGAATTTTGGCGTCTTGGTACCTATGAAAATCAAAGCTATTTTCATTTATTTTTTTTCTCTATACAGTGTTATTTGTGGGTTTTAACGTTTTGGTACTTAAGGAACTTAAAAACGGTCCTAATACACGTTTCTCGTAATGTCCTTTCGTTTCCCAAACATAGGGTTCTTTGCATGTATTTAAGCGTTTTTTGTAGGTAACATGATCAAAAACACTTAAAACACATGTTTTTAGTAATGTTATTCTGCATCTCCATAAAGGATTTTTTGCATGCGTTTTAGCTTCAAGGCAAGTTCTTGGTAAAAAGTTGGTTTTATTCCCATGTAATGTGATTGCCCTGTTTTTTTTGTGATTTATTGTCTAACACGCTCAAACACACTCAAAAAACACTTCTGGTAATGTCATTTTTTTTTCCAACATAGTTTTGCGTGCTATTTGGGGTTTTGCTAACTATGAATGTGAAAAACACTCAAAATACAGGCATTTGGTAAGATTGTTCTGTTTCTCAATTAATATTGTTATTCAAGAGTTTCAGCATTTTGGTATCTAAGAAACTTCTTTATGTACACTAGTTTTTGCGTTTTTTGACTTGTGGTTCTGGTGAACCACAAGTTCTTTTGTTCAAAAATAAGACACGTTTCTCATAATGTCCTTTTCTTTCCCAATAGGGAGTGCTTTGCATCCATTTTCGCGTTTTTTGTAGGTAACAAGCTCAAAAACACTCAAATTGTACCTTTATGGTAATGATATTTTATTTCTTCTTATTGGTTGGTTTGCATCCGTTTTAGCATTTTTCTACGTAAAACACCGAAAAGACACGTTTTCAGTAATTTTGTTTTAGATTCCCATATAGAGTGACTTGCATGTTATTTACGGTTATAGTGCCTAAGAAGCTGAAAAACACTCATAAGACAGTTTTCTGGCAAAGACGTTTAATTCCCCCATATAGGTGGCTTTTCATGCACTTTAGGGTTTGGTATATAACAGTACGAAAAAAAAAGAAGCTAAAATTAACTTTTTTCATAATTGACTCATAATTTCCTGAATTTTGCCCAAATTTCGGCATCTCGGTACCTGTGAAGATGAAAAAGAAAGAAAAAAAATATCGTATTTTTTTTATTGATTTATTTTTTCTCAATAAAGAGTGTTATTTGTGGCATTTAGCTTTTTGGTAAATAATGATCTTAAAAACACTCGTAATACACGTTTCTCGCAATGTCCTTTCATATCCCAAAAATAGGGTTCTTTGCATGTATTTAAGCGTTTTTATTGGTAACATGATCAAAAACACTCAAAATATATGTTTTTGGTAATGCTATTCTCTTTCTTCATAAAGTGTGTTTTGCATGCGTTTTAGCGTTTTGGTATATAAGGAGCTCAAAACACTTAAAGGCAAGTTCTTGGTAAAAATTGATTTTATTGCCATGTAAAGTGATTCCCCTGCTTTTTAGTGCTTTATTGCCTATCACGCTCAAAAACACTCAAAAGACACTTTTCTGGTAATGTCATATTTTTCCCACATAAAGCTGGTTTCACATGCAATTTGGGATTTTGGTAACTAAGAATGTGAAAAGCAGTCAAAATACACGCATTTAGTAAAGTTGTTCTGTTTCTCAATTAAGAGTGTTATGAGTTTCAGCATTTTGGTATATAGGAAACTTCTCCATATACACGAGTTTTTGGGTTTTTTGCCTTGTGGTTCTTTTGAACTATAAAACATTCATTATACACTTTTCTCGCAATGTCCCTTTCTTTCCCAATATAGAGTGCTTTGCATCAATTTTCGCGTTTTTTTTTTGTAGGTAACAAGCTCACAAACACTCAAAATATACCTTTTTGGTAATGTTTTTCTACTTCTTGATATTGATTGGTTTGCATCCGTTTTATCGTTTTTCTACGTAAAACAATGAAAAGACACGTTTTCAGTAATTTTGTTTTGGTTTGCCATATAGAGTGAGTTCCTTATTATTTATCATTTTGGTGCCTAATATGCTGAAAAACACTCAAAACACAGATTTCTGGTAAGGTCGTTTAATTTCGTCATATGGGAGGCTTTGCATGCATTTTAGTGTTTGGTACTTAACAGTCCGAAAAAAAGCTAATATCAACTTTTTTTGATAATATTCTCTTATCATATAATTGCCCTAATTTTTCCTAGAATTTTTGCATCTCGGTACCTATGAAGTTCAATAAAAAAAAAAAAAAAAAAATTCTTTTGTTTATTTATTTTTTATTTTTTATTTTTTTCTAAATAACGAGTGTTATTTGTGGGTTTTAGCTTTTTAGTAGTCAAGGAACTTAAAAACACTCATAATTCACGTTTCTCGTAATGTCCTTGTTTCCCAAACATAAGGTTCTGTGCATGTATTTAAGCGTTTTTATAGATAACATTATCAAAAACACTCAAAATACATGTTTTTGGTAATGTTGTCAAAAACACTCAAAATACATGTTTTTGGTAATGTTCTTTCTCCATAAAGTTTTTGGTAATGTTGTCAAAAACACTCAAAATACATGTTTTTGGTAATGTTGTTTCTCCATAAAGTTTGTTTTCCTTACATACCAAACCGTTTTAGCGGTTTGGTATGTAAGGAGCTTAAAAACACATATTGGCAAAATCTTGGTAAAAGTTGGTTTTATTCCCATGTAATGTGATTAACCTGCTTTTTAGTACTTCATTGCCTAACACGCTCAAAAACAATTAAAAGACACTTCTGGTAATGTCATTTTTTTTCCCTCATAAAGCTAGTTTCGCATGCTATTTTGGGTATTGCTACCTAGGAATATGAAAAACACTCAAAATACAGGCATTTGCTTAGGTTGTTCTGTTTTTCAATTAAGATTGTTATACATGAGTTTCAGCTTTTTGGTATCTAAGAAACTTCTTTACATACACGAGTTTTTGCATTTTTCTACGTAAAACACTAAGAAGATACATTTTCAGTAATTTTGTGTTGGATTCCTATATAGAGTGAGTTCCTTATTATTTATCGTTTTGGTGCCTAACATGCTGAAAAACACTCAAAAGACAGATATCTGTTAAGATCGTTTAATTTCCTCATATAGGAGGTTTTCCATGCACTTTAGGGTTTGGTACATAACAGTCCGAAAAAAAGCTAAAATTAACTTTTTTGATAATATTATTTTGTTCATATAATTTTTCCGAATTTTCCCAGAATTTTGCCATCTCGGTACCTATGAAGATGGAAAAAAAAAAATCCTATTTTTTTTTTCTAAATAAAGAGTGTTATTTGTGGGTTTCAGCTTTTTGGTATTTAAGGAACTTTAAAAAAAACACTCATAATACACGTTTCTCGTAATTTCCTTTTGTTTCCCAAACATAATGCTCTTTCCATGTATTTAAGCATTTTTATAGATAACATGATAAAAAACACCCAAATTACATGATTTTGGTAATGTTATTCTGTTTCTCCATAAAGTTTGTTTTGCATGAGTTTTAGCGGTTTGGTATATAAGGAGCTCAAAAACATTTAAAGGCAAGTTCTTGGTAATAATTGGTTTTATTCCAATGAAAAGTGATTGCCCTGCTTTTTAGTGCTTTATTGCGTATCACGCTCAAAAACACTCAAAAGACATTTTTCTGGAAATGTCATGTTTTCCCACTTAAATCTGGTTTCACATGAAATTTGGGTTTTTGGTAACTAAGAATATGAAAAACACTCAAAATACACGAATTTGGTAAGGTTGTTCTGTTTCTCAATTAAGTGTGTTATTCATGAGTTTCAGCATTTTGGTATCTAGGAAACTTCTCCATATACACGAGTTTTTTGCGTTTTTTGCCTTGTTGTTCTTTTGAACTATAATACACTCATTATACACTTTTCTCGCAATGTCCCTTTGTATCCCAATATAGAATGCTTTTAGCGTTATTTTTTTTTTGTAGGTAACAAGCTCAAAAACACTCAAAATATACCTTTTTGGTAATTTTTTTCTATTTCTTGATATTGGTTGGTTTGCACCCATTTTAGCGTTTTTCTACGTAAAACACTGTGAAGACACGTTTTCAATGATTTTGTTTTGGATTCCCATATAAAGTGAGTTCCTTATTATTTATCATTTTGGTGCCTAACATGCTGAAAAACACTCAAAAGACAGATTTCTGGTAAGGTCGTTTAATTTCCTTGTATAAAAGGCTTTGCATGCAGTTTAGGGTTTGGTACATAACAGTCCGAAAAAAATTCTAAAATCAACTTTTTTGATAATATTCTCTTATCATATAATTGTCTTGAATTTTACCAGAATTTTGGCATTTCGGTACCTATGAAGATGAATAACAAAAAAAAAAAAATCCTATTTTTTTTTTTATATTTATTTTTATTTTTTCTAAATAAAGAGTGGGTTTTAGGTTTTTGGTACTTAACAAACTTAAAAACACTCATAATATACGTTTCTCGTAATGTCCTTTTGTTTCCCAAACAGAAGGTTCTTTTCATGTATTTAAGCGTTTTTATAGATAACATGATGAAAAACACTCAAAATACATGTTTTTGGTAATTTCATTCTGTTTCTCCATAAAGTTTGTTTTGCATGCGTTTTAGCGGTTTAGTATATAAGGACCTCAAAAACACTTAAAGGCAAGTTCTTGATAAAAATTGGTTTTATTCAAATGTAATGTGATTGAACCTGCTTTTTAGTGCTTTATTGGCTATCATGCTCAGAAACACTCAAAAGACATTTTTCTGGTAATGTCATTTTTTTCTCACATAAAGCTGGTTTCGCATGCAATTTGGGGTTTTGGTAACTAAGAATGTAAAAAGCTCTCAAAATACACACATTTAGTAAGGTTGTTCTGTTTTTCAATTGGGAATGTTATTCATGAGTTTAAGCATTTTGGTATCTAGGAAACTTCTCCATATCCACAAGTTTTTGCGTTTTTTGCCTTTTGGTTCTTTTGAACTATAAAACACTCACTATACACTTTTCTTGCAATGTCCTTTTATTTCCTAATATAGAGTGCTTTTGATCAATTTTCGCGTTTTTTGTAGGTAACAAGCTCAAAAACACTCAAAATATACATTTTTGGTAATGTTTTTGTATTTTTTTTTATATTGGTTGGTTTGCATCGGTTTTAGCGTTTTTCTGCGTAAAACACTGAGAAGACACGTTTTCAGTAGTTTTATTTTGGATTCCCATGTAAAGTGAGTTACTTATTTATTTATCGTTTTGGTGCCTAAAATTCTGAAAAACAACCAAAAGACAGATTTCTTTTAAGGTCGTTTAATTTCCTCATATAGGAGGCTTTGCATGCACTTTAGGGTTTGGTACATAACAGTTCGAAAAAAAAAGCTGAAATTAACTTTTTTGATAATATTCTTTTATCACATATTTGCCCTGAATTTTCCCAGAATTTTGGCATGTCGGTACCTATGAATATGAATTACAAAAAAAAAAAAAAAATCCTATTTATTTAATTTTTAAAATTTTTTTTTTTGTTTTCTAAATAAAGAGTGTTATTTGTTAGTTTTAGCTTTTTGGTACTTAAGGAACTTAAAAAACAGTAATAATACACGTTTCTCGTAATGTCCTTTTGGTTCCGAAACATAATGTTCTTTCCATGTACTTTAGCGTTTTTATAGATAACATGATCAAAAACACTGAAAATACATTTTTTTTGGTAATGTTATAGTGTTTTTCCATAAAGTTTGTTTTGCATGCGTTTTAGCGGTTTGGTATATAAGGGGTTAATAAACACTTAAAGGCAAATTCTTCGTAAAAGTTGGTTTTATTCCCATGTAATGTGATCGTTGTGCTTTTTAGTGCTTTGTTGCATATCACGCTGAAAAACACTCAAAAGACACTCTTCTTATAATGGTTTTTTTTTCCCCAAATGATGGTAGTTTCGCATGTAATTTGGCATTTTCGTAACTAAGAATGTGAAAAACACTCAAAATACACAATTTGGTAAGAGAGTTCTGTTTATCTATTAAAAGTGTTATTCATGCATTTATTCATTTTGGTATTTAAGAAATTTCTCTATATACACGAGTTTTTGCGTTTATTGCCTAGTGATTCTTTTAAAACTATAAAACACTCATTATACTCGTACACCTTTCTCCTAATGTCCTTTTGTTTCCTAATATAGAGTGCTTTACATCCATTTTTTGCATTTTTTGTAGGTAACAAGCTCAAAAACATTCAAAATATATCTTTTTGGTAATGTTTTTCTATTTTTTCATATAGGATGGTTTGTGTCCGCTTTAGCGTTTTTCTACGTAAAACACTGAAAAGACACGTTTTCAGTAATTTTCTTTTGGATTCACATATTGACTGACTTCCATATTATTTATCGTTTTTGGTGCCTACCTAACATGCTGAAAACACTGAAAAGACAGGTTTCTGGTAAAGTCCTTTAACTTCCTTATATAGGTGGCTTTGCATGCTCTTTAGGGTTTGGTACATAACAATCCGAAAAAAAAAGCTATAATTAACTTCTATAATAATATTCTTTTTTCCACATAAATTCCGTGAATTTTGGCAGAATTTTATCATCTCGGTACCTATGAAGATGAATAGAAAAAAATTAAAAAATCCCATTTTCTTATTTTTTTATTCATTATTTTTTTTTTTTTTCTAAAGAGTGTTATTTGTGGGTTTTAGCTTTTTGGTACTGAAGGAACTTAAAAATCACTCATAATACACGTTTCTCGTAATGTTCTTTCGTTTCCCAAACATAAGGTTCTTTGCATGTATTTAAGCGTTTTTATAGATAACATGATCAAAAACACTCAAAATACATGTATTTGGTAATGTAATTCTGTTTCTCCATAAAATGTATTTTGCATGCGTTTTAGCGTTTTGGTACGTAAGGAGCTCAAAAACACTTAAAGGCAAGTTTTTGGTAAAATTTGGTTTTATTCCCATGTAATGTGATTGCCCTGGCTTTTAGTGGTTTATTGCGTAACACGTCGAAAAACACTGAAAAGCCATGCAAAGCGTCCCATATGAGGAAATTAAAGATCTTACCAGAAATCTGTGTTTTGAGTGTTTTTCAGCATGTTAGGCACCAAAACGATAAATAATAAGGAACTCACTCTATGTGGGAGTCCAAAAGAAAATTAGTAAAAACGTGTCTTTTTCAGTGTTTTGCGTAGAAAAACGCTAAAACTGATACAAACCAACCAATATCAAGAAGCGGAAAAACATTACCAAAAATGTATATTTTGAGTGTTTTTGAGCTTGCTACCTACAAAAAAAACGGGAAAATGGATACAAAACAAAGGGACATTGCGAGAAAAGTGTATAATTAATGTTTTATAGTTCAAAAAAACCACAAGGCAAAAAACGCAAAAACTCGTGTATATGCTGAAACTCATGAATAACACTCTTAATTGAGAAACAGAGCAACCTTACTAAATGCGTGTCAAAAACAGTAAAAGGCAAGTTCTTCGTAAAACTTGGTTATATTCCCATGTAATGTGATTGCCTTGCTTTTTTTTTTTTTTTTATTGCCTAACACGCTCAAAAACACTCAAAGACACTCTTCTGGAAATGTCATTTTTTTCCCACATAAAGCTAGTTTCGCATGGAATTTGGGATTTTGGTAACTAAGAATGTAAAAAAACACTTAAAATACACGCATTTTGATTAAGAGTGTTATTCATGAGTTTCAATATTTTAGTATCTTAGAAACTTCTCCATATAGTCGAGTTTTTGCGTTTTTTGCCTTGTGATTCTGGTGAAACTATAAAACACTCATTATACACATTTCTCGTTATGTCCTTTTTTCTCCTTATATAGAGTGCTTTGCATATATTTTCGCGTTTTTTTTATGTAACAAGCTCAAGAAAACACAAAATATATTTTTTGGTAATGTTATTCTATTTCTTCATATTGATTAGTTTGCATCCGTTTTAGCGTTTTTCTACGTAAATCTTTTAAAAGACACGTTTCCAGTAATTTTGTTTTGGATTTCCATATAGAGTGACTTTCATATTATTTATCGTTTTGGTGCCTAACATGCTTTTCGGTGGCTTTTGCCTCCCAATATAGAGTGATTTCTATCCATTTTCGCGTTTTTTGTAGGTAACAATTTCAAAAACACTCAAAATATACCTTTTTGTTAATGTTATTCTATTTCTTCATTTTGGTTGGTTTGCATCCGTTTTAGCGTTTTCTACGTAAAACACCAAAAAGACACGTTTTCAGTAATTTTGTATTGGATTCCCATATAGATTGACTTCCTTGGGTTTTATCGTGTTGGTTCCTAACATGTTGAAAAACCCTCATAAGACAGTTTTCTGGCAAAGACGTTTAATTTCCCCATATAGGTGGCTTTGCATGCAATTTAGGGGTCTGGTACATAACAGTCCAAAAAAAAAGCTAAATGTAACTTTTTTGATAATGTTCTTATTTTACATAATTTCCTGAACTTTGCCCGAATTTTGGCACCTCCTTACCTGTGAAGATGAATAAGAATGAAAAAAAAAACGTATTTTTTTATTTATTTTTATTTTTTTCTCAATAAAGAGTGTAATTTGTGGCTTTTAGCTTTTTCATACTTAATGAACTTAAAAACACTCATAATATACGTTTCTCGTAATGTCCCTTCGTTTCCCAAAAATAGGGTTCTTTGCATGTATTTAAGCGTTTTTATTGGTAACATAATCAAAAACACTCAAAATACATGTTTTTGGTAATGTTATTCTGTTTCACCATAAAGTGTATTTTGCATGCATTTTAGTGATTTGGTATATAAGGAGCTCAAATAGACTTAAAGGCAAGTTCTTGTTAAAAATTGGTTTTATTTCAATGCAATGTGATTGCCCTGCTTTTTAGTGCTTTATTGCCTAACACGCTCAAAAACACTCAAAAGACATTTTTCTGGTAATGTCATTTTTTTCCCACATAAAGCTGGTTTCGCATTCAATTTGGGGTTTTGGTAACTAAATATGTGAAAAGCACTCAAAATACACGCATTTAGTAAGATTGTTCTGTTTCTCAATTAAAAGTGTTAATCCAGAGTTTCAGCATTTTGGAATGTAAGAAACTTCTCTATATACACGAGTTTTTGCGTTTTTTGCCTTGTAGTTCTTGTGAAACTATAAAACACACATTATACACGTTTCTCGTAATGTCCTTTTGCTTCCCAATATAGAAAGCTTTCCATCTATTTTCGCGTTTTTTGTAGGTAACAATTTCAATAACACTCAAAATATACCTTTTTGGTAATGTTATTTTATTCCTTCATATTGGTTGGTTTGCATCCGTTTTAGCGTTTTCTTACGTAAAACACCGAAAAGACACGTTTTTAGTAATATTGTTTTGGATTCCCATATAGACTTCCATGTTATTTATCGTGTTGGTTCCTAAGATGCTGAAAAACACTCATAAGACCGTTTTCTGGCAAAAACGTTTAATTTCCCCATATAGGTGGCTTTGCATGCACTTTAGGGGTTTGGTACATAACAGTACGAAAAAAAGGCTAAATTTAACTTTTTTGATAATGTTCTTATTTCACATAATTTCCTGAATTTTGCCCGAATTTTGGCATCTCGGTACCTGTGAAGATGAATAAGAAAGAAAAAAATATCGTATTTTTTTATTTATTTATTGTTTCTCAATAAAGAGTGTTATTTGTGGCTTTTAGCTTTTTCGTAATTAATGAACTTAAAAACACTCATAATACACGTTTCTTGTAATCTCCTTTCGTTTCCCAAAAATAGTGTTCTTTGCATGTATTTAAGCGTTTTCATTGGTAACATGATCAAAAACACTCAAAAACATGTTTTTGGTAATATTATTCTGTTTCACCATAAAGAGTGTTTTGCAGGTGTTTTAGTGTTTTGGTATATAAGGAGCTCAAAAACACTTAAAGGCAAGTTCTCGGAAAAAATTTGTTTTCCTCCAATGTAATGTGATTGCCCTCCTTTTTAGTGCTTTATTGCCTATCACGCTCAAAAACACTTAAAAGACACTTTTCTGGTAAAGTCATTTTTTTTTTCCCACAAATCTATTTTCCCATGCAATTTCGGGTTTTGGTAACTTAGAATGTGAAAAGCACTCAAAATACACGCATTTATTAAGGTTGTTCTGTTTCTCAATTAGGAGTGTTATACACGAGTTTTAGCATTTTTGTATCTAGGAAACCTCTCCATATACACGAGAGTTTGCGTTTTTTGCCTTGTGGTTCTTTTGAACTATAAAACATTCATTATACACTTTTCTTGCAATGTCCTTTTGTTTCCTAATATAGAGTGCTTTGCATCAATTTTCGCGTTTTTTTGTAGGTAACAAGCTCAAAAACACTCAAAATATACCTTTTTAGTAACGTTTTCTATTTCTTGATATTAGTTGCTTTGCATCCGTTTTAGCGTTTTTCTACGTAAAACACTGAGAAGACACGTTTTCAGTAACTTTGTTTTGGATTCCCATATAGAGTGAGTACCTTATTATTTATCGTTTTGGTGCCTAACATGCTAAATAAACACTCAAAACACAGATTTCTGGTAAGGTCGTTTAATTTCCTAATATAGGAGTCTTTGCATGCACTTTAGGGTTTGTTACATAACATAACATTGTTACATAAAGCTGAAATTAACTTTTTTGATAATATTCTTTTATCATACGATTGCCCCGAATTTTCTCAGAATTTTGGCATCTTTGTACTATGAAGATGAATAACAAAAAAAAAAAAAATCCTATTTTTTTTTTTCTAAATAAAGAGTGTTATTTGTGGGTTTTAGCTTTTTGGTACTTCAGGAACTTAAAAACACTTATAATACACATTTCTCGTAATGTCCTTTCGTTTCGCAAACATAAGGTTCTTTGTATGTATTTAAGCGTTTTTATAGATAACATGATCAAAACCATCAAAATATATGTTTTTGGTAATTTTATTCTGTTTCTTCATAAAAGGTGTTTTGCATGCGTTTTAGCGTTTTGGTATGTAATGAGCACAAAAACACTTAAAAGCAAGTTATTGGTAAAAATTGTTTTTATTCCCATGTAATGTTATTACCTTGGTTTTTAGTGCTTTATTGCCTAACACGCTCAAAAACACTTAAAAGACACTTTTCTGATAATATCATTTTTTTTCCCACATAAAGCTAGTTTTGCATGGAATTTGGGGTTTTGGTAACTAAGAATGTGAAAAAAACTCAAAACACAGGCATTTAGTAAGGTTGTTCTGTTTCTTAATTAAAAGTGTTATTCATGATTTCCAGCATTTTGGTATGTAAGAAACTTTTCTAATACACACATTTGGTAAGATATTTCTGTTTCAAAATTAAAAGTGTTATTCATGAGTTTCAGCTTTTTGGTATGTAAGAAACTTCCTTATGTACACGAGTTTTTTAGTTTTTTACCTTGTGGTTCTTGTCAAACTATAAAACACTCATACACGTTTCTCGTAATGTCCTTTTCTTTGCCAATATAAAGTGCTTTCCATCCATTTGTGCATTTTTTGTAGGTAACATGCTCAAAAACACATCAAAATATATCTTTTTGGTAATGTTGTTCTATTTCTTCATATTGGTTGGTTTACATCCGTTTTAGCGTTTTTCTATGTAAATCACTGAAAAGACACGTTTTCAGTAATATTGTTGAAATTGCTGAAAAAACACTCAAAAGACAGGTTTCTGGTAAAGTCATGTAATTTCCCCATATAGGTGGATTTGCATACACTTCAGGGTTTGTACATAACTCCGGAAAAAAGATTAAAAAAAAATTTTTAATGTTTTTTTTACAAAATTTCCATTAATTTTGCCAGAATTTTGGCATCTCGGTACCTATGAAGATGAATAACAAAAAAAAAAAAAATTCTCTCTATAAAGAGTGTTATTTGTGGGTTTGATCTTTCTGGTACTTGAGTAACTTAAAAACACTCATAATACACGATTTTCGTAATGTCCTTTTGTTATACAAACATAGGGTTCTTTACATGTATTTAAGCGTTTTTATAGGTTACATGATCAAAAGCACTCAAAATACATGTTTTTGGTAATGTTATTCTGTTTCTCCATAAAGGGTGTTTTGCATGCGTTTTAGCGATTTGGTATGTAAGGAGTTAGAAAACTTTTTTGTTAATGTCATTTTTTTTCCCACATGAAGGTAGTTTCGCATATAATTTCGCATTTTCGTAACTAAGAATGTTAAAAACACTCAAAATACACAATTTGGTAAGGTAGTTCTGTTTATCGATTAAAAGTGTTATTCATGCATTTTATCATTTCGGTATGTAAGGAATTTCTCTATATACACGAGTTTTTGCGTTTATTGCTTTGTGGTTCTTTTAAAACTATAAAACACTCATTATGCACGTTTCTCGTAATGTCCTTTTGTTTCGTAATATAGAGTACTTTACATCCATTTTTGCATTTTTTGTTGGTAACAAGCTCAAAAACACTCAAAATATATATTTTTGGTAATGTTATTCTATTTCTTCATATAGGTTGGTTTGCATCCGCTTTAGCGTTTTCTACGTAAAACACTGAAAAGACACGTTTTCAGTAATTTTGTTTTGCATTCACATATTGACAGACTTCCATATTATTTATCGTGGTGGTGCCTAACATGCTGAAAAACACTGAAAAGACAGGTTTCTGTTAAAATCGTTTAACTTCCCTATATAGGTGTCTTTGCATGCACTTTAGGGTTTGGTACATAACAATCCGAAAAAAAAGGTATAATTAACTTTTTTGGTAATGTTCTTTTTTCCACATAAATTCCTTGAATTTTGGCAGAATTTTGGCATCTCGGTACCTATAAGGATAAATAATAAAAAAAATCCCATTTTTTTTTGTTTATTATTATTATTATTATTTTTTTTTTTCTAAATAAAGAGTGTTATTTGTGGGATTTAGCTTTTAGGTACTGAAGGAACTTAAAAAACATCCATAATACACGTTTCTCGTAATGTCCTTTCGTTTCCCAAACATAAGGTTCTTTGCATGTATTTAAGCGTTTTTATAGATAATATGATCAAAACACTCAAAATACATGTATTTGGTAATATTATTTTGTTTCTCCATAAAATGAATTTTGCATGCGTTTTAGCGTTTTGGTATGTAAGGAGCTCAAAAAGAATTAAAGGCAAGTTCTTGGTAAAATTTGGTTTTATTCCCATGTAATGTGATTGCCCTTCCTTTTAGTGCTTTATTGCGTAACACGCTCAAAAACACTCAAAAGACATGCAAGGCCTCGCATATGAGGAAATTAGAGACCTTACCAGAAATCTGTCTTTTGAGTGTTTTTCAGCATGTTAGGCACCACTAGTCTATGTGGGAATGCAAAAGAAAATTACTGAAAAAGTGTCTTCTCAGTGTTTTACGTAGAAAAACGCTAAAACTGATGCAAACCAACCAATATCAAGAAGCAGAAAAACATTACTAAAAATATATATTTTGAGTTTTCTTGAGCTTGTTACATACAAAAAAAAAAAAACGCAAAAATTGATACAAAGCACTCTATATTGGGAAACAAAGGGACATTGCGAGAAAAGTGTATAATGAATGTTTTATAGTTCAAAAAAACCACAAGCCAAAAAACGCAAAAACTCGTGTATATGGAGAAGCTTCCTAGATACTAAAATGCTGAAACTCATGAATAACTCTCTTAATTGAGAAACAAAACAACCTTACTAAATGCGTGTCAAAAACACTAAAAGGCAAGTTTTTCGTAAAAGTTGGTTTTATTTCCATGTAATGTAATTGCCCTGCTTTTTAGTGCTTTATTGCCTAACATGCTCAAAACACTCAAAGACACTTTTCTGGTAATGTCATTTTTTTTCCAACCTAAAGTTAGTTTCGCATGGAATTTGGGGTTTTGGTAACTAAGAATGTAAAAAAACAAAAAAAAAACACGCATTTAGTGAGGTTGTTCTGTTTGTTGATTAAGAGTGTTATTCATGAGTTTCAGCATTTTGGTATCTTAGAAACTTCTCCACACAGACGAGTTTTTGCGTTGCTTGCCTTGTGATTCTGGTGAAACTATAAAACACTCATTATACACGTTTCTCTTTATGTCCTTTTTTTTCCTAATATACAGTGCTTTGCATCCATTTTTGCGTTTTTTTTTTATGTAACAAGCTCAAAAACACACAAAATATACTTTTCTGGTAATATTACTCTATTTTTTTCATATTCGTTGGTTTGCATCCGTTTTAGCGTTTTTCTACGTAAATCTTTTAAAAGACACGTTTTCAGTAATTTTGTTTTGGATTTCCATTTAGAGTGATTTTAATATTATCTATCGTTTTGGTGCCTAACATGCGTAAAAACACTGAAAAGACAGGTTTCCTGTAAAGTCGTTAAATTTTCCCAAATAGGTGGCTTTGCATACACTTTATGGTTTGGTACATAACTCCGAAAAAAAATGTAAAAACTTTTTCGATAATGTTCTTTTTTCCACATAATTTCCCTGAATTTTGGCCGAATTTTGGCATCTTGGTACCTATGAACATGAATAACAAAAAAATAAAAATGCTATTTTTTTATTTATTTAATTTTTTTTTCTCTATAAAGAGTGTTATTTGTAGGTTTTAACGTTTTGGTACTCAAGCAACTTAAAAACATTCATAATACACATTTCTCGTAATGTCCTTTCGTTTCTCAAATATAGGGATCTTTGCATGTATTTAAGCGTTTTTTATAGGTAACATGATAAAAACACTCAAAAACACTTGTTTTTGGTAATGTTATTCTGTTTCTCCATAAAGGAGTGTTTTGCATGCGTTTTTTAGCGATTTGGTATATAAGGTGCTAAAAAAACACTTCAAGTTATTCTGTTTCTCATTAGATGGTGTTTTACATGCGTTTTAGCGTTTTGGTACGTAAGACACGCAAAACAATGAAAAGACATTTATGGTAAAGTTGTAATGTGGAGTGCTATTCATGCGTTTTAGCATTTTTTTTTACCTAACAAGCTCAAAAACTCTCTTAATACCCCTTTCTCGTAATGTCTTTCCGTTTCCCCATGTAGAATATCTTGCATGCATTTTGGCATTTTTTGCGTAAAAAAAGTAAAAAAAAACACTCAAAATACACGTGTTTGGTATATTTATAGAGTAAACATAAAATTTGTAATAAAAGACACGTTTCTGGAAATCTTGTTCCATTTCTTGTTTTGTGTGCATTTCGGTGTTTTGGCACCTATTTATATGATATACCCTGAAAATGCTCGTTTTTATTTAATATTGTTCTGTTTCTCTATATAAAGTGTTATTTATGCGTTTTAGCGCTTTGGTACCTAAGAAGAGCAAAAACACTCATAATAAAGTCTCTCATAATGTCTTTTCGTTTCCCCATATGTTAAGTACTTTTCATGAATGTCGTTTTTGAACGGAACAAGATCAAAAACACTCAAAATACTTGTTTTCAGTAATGTTATTTTGTTTTCCATAAAAAAAAGTGTTGTGCATGCGTTGTAACGTTTTGGTATGTAATAAATAAAGAAACACTCAAAAGGCATATTTTTTTCTTAATATTGTTTCATATCCCCATAAAGGGAGATTTTCATGCTATTCAGCGTTTTGATCCCTAACACGCTTATAAAAACTCATAAGACAGGTTTCTCGAAATATCGTTTCCTTCACCTATATAGGATACTTTGCATACATTTTGGCGGTTTTTTTTTTACGTAAAAAGTTAAAAAAAACACTCAAAATACTTGTTTTTTGGTGATGTTATTATGTTTCTCCGTGAGTTGTTTTGCATGCGTTTTTTTTTCTTTTACATTTTGGTACGTAATTAGCTCAAAACACTTAACAGAGATGTTTTTCGTTTTTTTTTTTTTTTGTCCTGTAGGGCTCTTTCCATGACTTTTGGCGCTTTGGTGCATAAAACGCTCATAAACAATCAAAAGACAATTTTTTTTTTAAATCTCTTTTTCGTTCCCCATATAGGGTGCTTGGCGTTCTGTTACCTAAGAATGTAAAATACACTCAAAATACACGTTTTTATTAGTGTTGTTCTATTTCTCGATATAGAGTACTATTCATGCGTTTCAGCGTTTTGATACCAAGAAAGCTGAAAAAAATTATAATACATGTTTATAGTAATGTTCTTTCGTTTTTCCAAATAGTTCATTTTTCATGCATTTTGGCGTTTTTCTACGTAACAAGCTCAAAAACTCTGAAAATACATATATTTTAGTAAGGTGATTGTGTTTATCTTTAAAGGGTGTTTTGCGTGCATTTTAGCGTTTTAGTACGTAAGTAGTTCAAAAGACTCAAAGGACCCATTTTCAGTAATGTGGTTTCCTTTTTCCCGTATAGAGTTCTTTCCATACTTTTAAGAGTTTTGCTTCCTAACACTTTGATAAACACTCAAAAGCCGCATTTCGGGAAATAGTTCTATTTCCCATATAGGGTATTTTGCATGCATTCTGGTGTTATGGCACGTAACAATGTGAAGTACTCAAAATACATGTTTTTCCATATAGAGTTTTATTCATTCGTTTTAACGTTTTGGTAGCTAAGAAGCTGAAAAAAAAAAACTCGTTTTAATACACGTTTCTCGTAATGCCTTTTTGTTTCCCAATACAGGGTACTTTCCGTGGATTTTCGAGTTTTTGTATGAATGAAGCTCAAAAACACTTTTTTTTTTGATAGTTATTCTGTTGTTTATAAAAAAAAAAAAATGTTTTGTATGCGTTTTAGCGTTTTATTACATATGTTGCTCAAAACTCTCAAAGGACGTGTTTTTCGTAAGGTAGTTTTCTATTTCCAAATAGAGTGCTTTCCATACATTTTAGCGTTTCGGTGACCAGTACCCTTATAAACACTCAAAAGATTCGTTTCTGGAAATCTCATTTCCTTTCACCATATATGGCGTATGCCATGCATTTTGGCGTTTTTTGGTACCTAACTGTGAAATACAATGAAAATACACGTTTTTAGTAATGTTTTATTTCTTTCTCCATATAGAGCGCTATTTATGCTTTTTTAGCATTTTGGTATCTAAGACCTAGAAATACACGTTTGTAGTAAAGTTCTTTCGTTTTCCCATGCATTTGGTGTTCTTTACGTATGGAGCAAAAAAAGTAAAAAAAAATTGAAATTAGTTTTTTTTGGTAATAGTATTTGCATGCGTTTTAGCGTTTTGGAAAGTAAGTAGCTCGAAAAGACTGAAAGGAGATAGTTTTTGTAATGTTACTTTGTTTTCCCCTATAAGGTGCTTTCCATGTTCTTTTTAGTATTTTGGTGTCTAACATGCTCATAAACACTCAAGAGCCACGTTTCTTGAAATATCATTACTTTTTTTTTTCTAATATAGGGTGTTTCGCATATATTTTGGCGTTTTGGTACCTAACAAAAAAAAAAAAAAAAAAACACTTTTTTCATGATGAATTCCCATTTATGGTGAGTCCCATTTCTTTTAGCGATTTGGTGCATAACACACTCAGAACCACTCAAAAGACACGTTTCTGGTGATGTCGATTTTCTCCCGAAATATGAGGCTTTGCATATATTTTAACATTTTCGTACCTATGTCAAAAACTCTCGAAAAACACTTTTTTTTTTGTAATATTTGTTTTATTCTATATAGAGTGCTATTCATACGTTTAATCCTTTTGATACCTAAGCTCAAAAAACTCATAATGAACGTTTATCGTAATTTCTTTTCGTTTCCCCATATAGCGTACTTTCCATAATTAAAGGCTTTTTATACGTAAAAATCTTAAAAACACACAAAAACTTGTTTTTGGTAATGTTATTCTCTTTCTTCATAAATCTGCATGCGTTTTTGCGTCTTGATATATAAGGAACAGTAAAACATTGAAAAAAGATTTTTTGTTTTGTTTTTCCAAATAGGGTGCTATCCATGTTTTTTTTCGCGTTTTGGTGCCTATCACGCTCAAAACACGTATTTTGCAATAGGGTGATATAGGGTGATTTGCATAATTTTCTCGTTTTGATACATAGCAATGTGAAATATAGCTAAAGTACTCGTTTTTACTAATGTTGTTTTTCTCAAAATATAATTCTGTTCCCACGTTTTTGCGTTTTAGTACCTAAAAAGCTGAAAACACTCATTTTACACGTTTCTCATAATGTTTTTTTTTTTTTAGTTTCCCAATGTAATATGTTTTGCATGCAGTTTGGCATTTTGGTACCTAATAATGTAAAACAAATGTCTCAAAACATGTTTTGGTAATGTTGTTCTGTTTCTCCATATAAAATGATATTCATACGTTTTAACGTTTCGTTTCCAAAGAGACTAAGAAACACTTATAATACACGTTTCTTATAATATCATTTCTTTTCCCATATAGGAAAATTTGCACTCATTTTGTCATTTTTGAACATAAGCTCCAAAACACTGATAATACGCGTTTTTTGGTAATATTATTTTATTTATCCATAAAGGGCGTTTATTATGTGTTTCAGCGTTTTAGTACAAAAGAAGCATAACATTTTTTTTAGTAATGTTTTGTTTTTCATTATAGCGTAATATCAATGCATTTTTGCGTTTTGGTGGCAAAAACGTTAAGAAAAAAAAAAAAGAAAAAAATTGAAAAGACACGTTCTTTTTGATGTCGTTTCGTTTCACCATACAGAGTGATTTGCATGTATTTTGGAGTACTTATAACTAACAATGTGAAAAACACTCAAAATACATGTTTTTGGTGATGTTATTCTTTTTTCCAAATAAAGTTCTTTTCTCGCGTTTTTTTTTTTCGATTTGGTAACTAAGAAGCTTAAAAAAAATTATAATCGTTTATCATAGTCTTTTCTATCACAATATAGAATGGTTTGCATGCTTTTTTCGTTTCAGTATCTAACGAGCACAAACACACACATAATACACGTTTTTCTTAACGATGTTTTTTTTTTTTTCAAATCACCTGTTTTTCGTGCATTTTGTCGTTTTTTTTTTGTAGGTTAGGTTAGGTTTCTCCATTTAGAGTGTTTTCAGGCGTTTAATTATTATTATTTTTTTTTTAACTAACAAGCTCAGAAACACTTATGATACACATTTCATTTAATAACAGTTTGTTTCGCATATAGAGGACTTTCCTTTCATTTAGCTCTTTTTTACATAATAAGCTGAAAAATACTAAAATACACGTTTTTCATTATGTTATTTTGTTTCTCCATAAAAGGGTTTTTTCCATGCTGTTTAGTGTTTTGGTACGTAGGAAGTCTAAAGCACTCAAAAGACACGTTTTTGGTAATGTTGCTTTGTATTACATTATATAGGGTGCTTTCTATGTATTTAAGCGTTTTTGGTCCCTAAAGCGCTCAAAAACACTGAAAAGACACGTTTCTGGTAATGTTTTTTTTTTTATTTCCCTATATAAAATGACTTGCATGCATTTTCACGTTGTGGTACCTATGTAAAAATAAATAAATAAATGAATAGATATAAATAAATAAATATATAAAAACGTTTTTTGGTAATGTTTTGTTATTCTATATAGAATGCTATTTGTTTTAGAGTTTTCGTACCTAAGAATCTCAAAAAACTCATACCAGATGTTTCTCGTATATCCTTTTGTTTTTTCATATAGTGTGCTTTGCATGCATTTTGGGGTTTTGGTATCTAACAATGTAAAAACATTCATAACAGACTTTTTTGGTAATATTGTTGTTTCTTCATATAAAATGTCAATTACTCAGCTTTAGCATTTTGGTGTCTAAGAAGCTAAGAAATACACGTTTCTTGCAATATTATTTCGTTTCCCATAATGGGTATTTTCCATGCATTTTGGCGTTTTTGTACGTAACAACCTCAAAAACATGAAATTACATGTTTTTTTTGTAATATTATTCTGTTCTTGCATAAAGAATACTTTGCATGCGTTATACGTTTTGGTACATAAGATGCTCAAAAACACTCAAATGACATGGTTTTGGTAATGTTGTTTAGTATTCGAATATACTTTGCCTTTCATAGATTTTAGCATTTTGGCTCCTAAATTTCTGATAAACACTGAGAGGCACGTTTTTGTTTTTTATTTATTTATTTTTTTTTTTTTTCATATAAAATGATTGGCATTGATTTTGACGTTTTCCTACCTAACAATTTGAATAACGCTCAATAGACACGTTTTTGGAAATCTTTCTACATATAGAGTGCTATTAAGAGCGCTATTAGAACGCTATTAAGGTGCGCTATTAAGAGCGTTATTAGAGCACTATTAAGGCGCGCTATTTACGCGTTTTAGCATTTTTTTTTTTTACCTAAGGAGGTCAATAACATTTAAAATACACGTTTTTAGTAATATGTTTTTGTATCACAATATAGGGTTCTTTGCATGGATTTTAGCGTTTTCGTAATTTAGAAGCTCAAAAAAACATGATAAAACTCCACGGTTACGATAATGTTATTCTGTTCAAAAAGGATATTTTGCATTCGTTTTAGCGTTTTGGCAAGTAAGAATCTTAAAAACAACGAAGAGGCGTTTTTAGTAATGTTTTGTATTCCCATATAACGTGATCTACAAGTTTTGGTGCCTAACACGCTTAAAAACACTCAAAAACACGTTTTTCGTAATGTCATTTCGTTTCCCCATATAGAGAGCGTTACATGCATTTTGGTCTTTTGATACCTAACAATGTGAAAAGCACTAAAAATAATTTTTTTTTCTTTTTTTGTTTTCTGTATAGAGTGTTATTCACGCTTTGTAGAGTTTTGGTACCTAAGATCAAAAACACACGTTTTTTTTTATCTTAAATACACGTTTATGGTAGTCTTTTTTTTTTTTTTTTTCATAATGGGTACTTTGCATGCATTTTGGCGTTTTGGTACCTAATAATAGAAAAGACGTTTTCGGTAAAGTTGTTCTGTTACTCCATTTACTCGTTTTTGGGTTTTAGTACTTAAGATATTCAGAACACAAGTTTTGTAATATTTCGTGTTTTGGTACAAAATTACAAAACATTCATAATACACGTTCCTCGTAATATTTTTTTTTTTTTTCCAATATAGGGTACTTTACATGCATTTATGCCGTTTTTTATATTTAAAAAGCTCAAAGACACTCAAACTACTTGCTTTTTGTAATGTTAATCTCTTTCTCCATAAAGTGTGTTTTGCATGCATTATAGTGTTTTGGTTCGTAAGAAATTGAAAAACACTCAGAAGACACGTTTTTAGTAATGTTTTCTATTCCTAGATATGGTGAATTTCATGCATTTTATCGTTTTGGTGCCTAAAATGCTAAAAAAAAAAACACTGAAAAGAAACGATACTGGATATATATACATATTTATTTATTTATTTTTTCGTTTTCCTATATAGGAGGCTTGGAGTGTATTTTGGAGTTTTGGTACTTATCAATGTAAAATACACTCAAAATACATGTTTTTCGTAATATTGTTCTGTTCCTCCATATAGTGTTATTCATGCGTTTTAACGTTTGCTATTAAAGAAGCTGAAAACACTTATTATTCGTTTCTCGTAATTTCTTTTTCTTTCCCCCATAAAGCATACTTTGCATGCATTTTAGCGTTTGTATAGGTAACAAGCTCTAAAACATTCCAAAGACTTTTTTTTTTGCTAAATATTTTTTGTTTCTCTTTTATGAACGGTGTAATGCATGCACTTTAGCCTTTTTATACGTAGGTAGCTTAAAAAGCACTCAAAAGACACGTCGTTTTTTTTATGAAGTTGGTTTGTTCCTCCATATATGCTTTTCATACTTTTTTTTAGCGTTTTGGTGCCTAACACACATAAATGCTAAAAAAAACACGTTTCTAGAAATCTTGTTTCTTTTCCCCATATGGTGAATGTGAACTATACTCAAATTACACGGTTGCGGTAAAGTTGTTCTGTTTCTCCATATAGAGTGCTATTCATCCTTAAGCATCAGCATAAGAGGCTCAAAAACACTGAAAATACTCCTTTCTCGTAATGTCTTTTCGTTTCGACATGTAGGGTACTTTCCATGTACTTTGGCTTTTTCTACATAACAAGCTAAAAAACACGAATTTTTTTTTGTTTTGTTTTTGGTAATATTATTTTGTTTCTCCATAAAGGTTATTTGGATGCGTTTTAGCGTTTTGGTACGAAAGTACCTAAAAAAAACACTGAAAAGAAAAGTTTTACTATTTTTTTTTTATTCCCATATAGGGTGATTTCCATACTTTTAGCGTGTTCTTGCCTAGTATTGTCTTAAACACTGAAAAGATACGTTTCTGGAAATCTCATTTCCTTTCCATATATAGCTTGCTTTGTATTAATTTTGGCGTTTTGGTTCCTAAGAATGTGAAATACAATTAAAATACACGTTTTTCTTATGTTTTTCGTTTCCCGATTAAGGGTAATTTGCTTTTTTTTTTTTTTGGCGTTTTTGTATGAAACAAGCTCAAAAACATTCAAAATACTTCCTTTTGGTAATGTTGTTCTTTTTCTCTTTAAAGTATGTTTTGGATAAGTTATGCTTTTTGGTACGCAAGAAGATCAAAAACACTAAAAATGCATGTTTTTCGTAATGTTGTTATGCATTCCCATACTGGGTGAGCTCCATGCTTTCTATTGTTTTGGTGCCTAACACGGTAAAAAAAAAAAAAATAAATAAATAAATAAAAAACTGAAAAGAAGCGTTTCTTGTAATGTCGATTCGTTTCTATATATAGGAGGCATTACACTCATATGCGCGTTTTGGCCCCTAATAATCTGAAAACACTCAAAATACACCTTTTTAATATTGTTCTGTTTCTTCATATATTCAGATATTCATGGTTTTTAGCGTTTTGTTACCTATGAAACTTAAAACCACTTATAATACACGTTTCTCGTAATGGTTTTTTTTTTTTCCATATAGGATACTTTCAATGGATTTTGGCATTTTTCCATGTAATAAGCTAAAAAAAAAGACTTGTTTTTGGTAATTTTATTCCGTTCTCCATAATTAGAGAATAATGTCAAAAGACTTTATTCTTTAATGTTGTTTTGTTTTCTCGAATAGGGTGCTTTCCATGCTTTTTGGCGTTTTGGCGCCTAACACACTCATAAACAATCAAAACAGTTTTCTGGAAATCATTTTTCTTTTTCCAAAATATGGTGCTTTGCATGCATTTTGGCGTTATGGCACCTAAAATGGGAAATACATTAAAATGCTCGTTTTTTTTTTTTTTTTTCATATAGGGTGCTATTCATACGTTTTAGCGTTTAAGTAACAAAAACACACTGAAAATACACGTTTCTTTTAATGTCTTTTCTTTTCCCCTCATAGGGTATTTTCCATGCACTTGTGCGTTTTGGTACATTTTGATACTCAAAATACTTTTGTTTGGTAATGTTGTTCTCTTACTCCATATAGAGTGGTATTTAATGCGTTTTCGCATTTTGGTATCCAAAGAGCATACATGTTTCTCGTAAGGTCTTTTTGTTTTACCATTACGTTTCCTGTTATGTCTTTTCGATTTTCCCATACAGGTTACTTTACATGCATTTTTGCGTTTTTCTGCGTAATAAGCTAAAAAACATTCAAAATGTTTGTTTTTGGTAATGTTATTTTGTGTCTCCATGAAGTGTGTTTTCATGCGTTTTAGCGTTTAGATACGTAAGATTTTCAAAAACATTCAAGACACTTTTATAAATGCTGTTTTGGTTAAAATTTGGGTGGTCCAATTTTTATTTCTTTTAGCGTTTTGGTATATAACACGCTGAAAAAAAAAACACGTTTGTGGTAATGCCGTTTCCTTTCCCCATTTGCATTTTTGCAAAATGGCTTTCCTTTGGTAGCTTTGGTAGCTAACGATGAAAAACACTCAAAATACACGTTTTTGGTAATGTTGTTCTTTCTCCATATAGAGTGCTTTTCATATATTTTAGCCTTTTCAAACCTAAGAATCTCGAAAACACTCATAGTATATACACGTTTCTCGTAATGTCTTCTTGTTTTCCCATATAGGGTAATTTTCATGCATTCTGGCCTTTTACTACGTAACAAGCTCAAAAAACTCAAAATACACTTTTCTGTAAAGATATGTTGTTTGTCCATGAAGAGGGTTTTGCAGATATTTTAAGGTTTTAGTACATGTGTAGTAAAAAAAAAAAACACTAAACACTTCTATATGGAGTGCTTTCCAAATCTTTTTAGCGTTTTGGAACCTAACACTTAAAAAGACACGTTTCTAGAAATTTAGTTTTCTTTCCCCATATGGGGTGCCTTGCATGCAGTTTGCCTTTTTGATACTTAATAATGTGAAATACACTTAAAATACACACTATTGGAAATGTGCAAAGTATAGAGTCTTATTTATGAGTTTTATCGTTTTGGTACCTAAGAAGCTGAAAACCATTGATAATGCACGTTTCTCGTAACGTTTTCTCGTTTTTATAAAGAGTACTCTGCATGTATTTCGGTGTTTGTTCTACGTAATATGTGAGTGTTTCTGAACTTGCAAAACTTGCAAAACGCCAAAATGAATGCATCCTATATGAGGAAACGAAAAGACAGTACAAGAAACTTGCATTATGAGTGATTTTGAACTTTTTACGTAAGAAGACTCTAAAACACCTTAATAGCAGTCTGTATATGTTTTATACATTGATCGATTCAAAACGCCAAAATGCTCCCAAAGCTTTTGTATGAGGAAAAGAAACAAAATTTCCAGAAACATG
Organism: Scylla paramamosain; assembly: GCF_035594125.1. Taxonomy (NCBI): domain Eukaryota; kingdom Metazoa; phylum Arthropoda; class Malacostraca; order Decapoda; family Portunidae; genus Scylla; species Scylla paramamosain. Next base: position 191,293 of record NW_026973726.1, read on the forward strand.
TCTTTTGAGTGTTTATGAGTGTGTTAGGCAGCAAAACTCTAAAAAGCATGAAAATCATTGTATGTGGGAAAACAAAACAACATTACGGAAAACGTGTCGTTTGAGTGCTTTTGAAGTTCTTTCGTACCAAAACGCAAAAAAAAAAAAAAAAAAAAAAAATCATGCAAAAAAAAAAAAAAAAAAGAAAACAGAATAACTACCAATAAAAAAAAACAAGTATTATGTGTGTTTTTTATCAGCTGCATAGAAATACGCCAAAATGCAGGCAAAGTAACCTACATGTGAAACAAATCAACTTTTTTTTTTTAGCTTTTTAGATACTAAAACGCTGACTCATGAATAGCACTCTATATGTAGAAACAGAACAACGTTACCAAAAACGTGTATTTTGAGTGTACTTCACATTCCTAGGTACCAAAACGCCAAAATGCATGCAAAGCACCTCATATGGAGAAAGGAAATAAGATTTATAGAAAAGTGTCTTTTCAGTGTTTATGAGCGAAGAAGGCAACAAAATGCTAATAGGCATGGAAAGCACCCTGTTTGGGAAAGCAAAACACTATTAACAAAATAGTGTCTTTTGATTGTTTTTTGAGATACCAAAACGCTTCAACGCATACAAATCACCCTTTATGTAGAAACAATAACATTATAAAAAAAAAAAAAAGTTTATTGGGTATTTTTATTTTATCTTTGTGCCTAAAACGTGAGAAATACTGAAGAGGCACGTATCTAGAAATGTCGTTTGGTTTCCCCATATAAAGTTCTGTATCTTCATATACAGTAGAGTGCGATTCATGCGTTTTAGGGTTTTGGTACATAGGAATCTCAAAAAAAAAAAAAAAAACATAATAAACGTCATCGATAATAATGCTTTATTTAATTATATACGGTAGTTTGCATGTTTTTTTCGCCGTTTTTGTACCTAACAAGCTCAAAAATATAGATAAAAATTTTTGTTAGTTATTATATTATCCAATAAAGGATGTTTTACACGCTTTTTAACATTTTGATACGTAAGAAGCTCCTAAACACCCAAAAGACACTTTTTTGGCAATTTTGATTTGTATTTCAGTATAGGGTGCTTTCTATGCATTTTAGCGTTTTGGTACCTAAAACGCTCAAAAACTTTATAAACACACGTCTCTGGTAATGTCACTTCGTTTCCCTACATGCAGTGTTCTCCATACATTTTGTCCTTTTGGTAACTAACGTTATGAAAAACACTCAAAATAAACGTTTTGGTAATATTGTTCTGTTTCTCCATGTAGATTGCTTTCAAGTGTCTTTTGTTATCTAAGAATCTGATTAACACATAACACACGTTCCTGATATTTCATCATATATGCGTATATTTTGACGTTCCTCTACCTAATAAGCTAAAAAGTACTCAAAACACATTTTTTTTACTGATGTTATTGTTTCCCCATAAAAAAAAAGTATTTTGCATGCACTTTAGCGTTTTTGTACGTAAGAAGCTCAAAAATACTATAAAAAATAAAAATACTATATTTTTGGTCATGTTGTTTTGTACTGCAATATAGAGTGATTTCCATGCTTTTAACGTTTTTGAGCCTAACTCACTCAAAACACACAAATGACACAGTCACTGGTAATGTTATTTCTTTTCCTTATAAAAAGTGCTTTGCTTCTTGGCGTTTTGGTACCTAACAACGTGAAAAAAAAATCTAAATAAACGTCTTTGTTAATGTTCTGTTTCTCAGTATAAATTCTTTTTTCGTTACCTATATTGGTTATGTTTTAGTACCTAAGAAGCTCAAGTTACTCACGCATTTTAGCATATAGTTAGCTAAGATGCTCAAACACTCATCATACACGTTTTTCTAATGTCTTGTCGTTTCCCCATTTAGGTTACTTTGAATACATTTTTTGCAATGTACGTAAGAAGCTTAAAATCACCCAAAATGATCGTTTTTGGTATTTTGTTTTGACTCTTCATAAAGGGTATTTTGCATGCTTTTTAACTCTATGGTACGTAAAAAGCCCAAAAACAATCAAAAGACATGTTTTTCGTCATATCTTTTGATCCAATATAGAGTGATTTCCATGTTTTTTTAGTCTTCTAGTGTATGCTCATAAACACTCAAATGACACTTTTATTGAATTACCGTTTGATTTTCTCCATATAGGGTGCTTTGCATGCATTTTGGCATTTATTGTGAAATACACTCAAAATACACATTTTCTGATAATGTTGCTCGTTTTGTCCATATAGCTATTCATGCGTTTTAGCGTTTTGGTACCTAAAAATCTCAAAAAACACTCATAATACACATCTCAGGTAATGTCCTTTCGTTTCCCCACATAGGGTACTTTGCTTAGATTTTGGCGTTAATCTACGCAACAAGCTAAAAAAAAACACTGAAAAATGCTAGTTTTGGTAATGTTATTTTGTTTTTCCTTTAAGGGTGTTTTGCATGCGTTTTATCGTTTCGGTACGCAAAAAGTAAAAAAAAAAAAAAAAGAAATCGAAAAACACGTTTTTCGTAAAGTTGTTGTGTATTCCCTATATAGGGTGAATTTTCTGCTTTCTGGCGATATAAGTGCATAACACGCTCAAAACACAAAAAAACCGCTTTTTTTATTGATATCGTTTCGTTTCCTCATATACGGTGTTTTCTGTGCATTTTAGCGTTTTTCTACGTAACTTGTTCAAAAACACTCCATTTTTTTTTTTTGTAATTTTGTTTCACAATATTAAATATTTTATGTACGTTTTTGGTTTTTGTAAGAAACTAAAAAAAAACAGAGAAGAGACGTTTTTTCTCAAAATTGCTTTGTTTTCCCATATAAGGTCCTTTCTATGATTTTTAGCCTTTTAGTGACTAACACGTTCACTCACATGACTTTTTTTTTTTTTATATCTCGTTCACTACCACATATATAGCTTTGCATGCATTTTGGCATTTTTTAATCAAACAGTGAGAAATACACAGAAAATAAACGTTTTTCACAATGTTCGGTTTCCTCATATAGATTGCTATTCATGCGTTTTAGCGTTTTGGTACCGAAGAAATCTTAAAGTACGAATAATACACGTTTTTCGTAAAGTCTCTTTAAATTCCACATATACGGTACTTTGCCTGCATTTTGGCGTTTTTGTACATAAGAAGAAAAACACTTAAATTTAATTATTTATTTATTTATTCATTTTTGTAATGTTATTCTGCTTCTCCATAAAGGGAGTTTTACATGCGTTTTAGCGTTTTCGTACGTAATAAGCTCAAAACACAATACACGTTTCTCGTAATGTTTTGTATTCCCATATAGGTTGATGCTTTTTTTGCATTTTGGCGCCTACTACATTCAGAAACCTTCAAAAGATTCATGTCTTGTAATGTCATTTCGTTCCCCCACATATTGAGCTTTACAAGCATTTCGGCATTTTTGGTACCTATTAATGTTAAAAAACATTCAAAATACATGTTTTGGGTAATATTGATCTGTTTCTCTATATAGAGTGTTATTTATGCGTTTTACGATTTAGTTTCTTAACAAGGTGAAAAACTCTCATAATACACGTTCCTCGTAATATCTTTTAGTTTTCAATATAAAGAACTTTGTATGGATTTTGGCGTTTTTCTACGTAAGAAACTGAAAAAAAACATTCAAAGTGCTTCTTTTTGGTAATGTTATTCTGTTTTTCAATACAGTGTGTTTTGCATGTAATGTGGTTTTGTATCAAAATATCTGGATAATTACATGCTTTTTTTTATTATTATTTATTTATTTATTTTTTTTTTTTTAAGTCTAAGACGCTCAAAGAGAGTATTATTATTAAAAAGAAACATTTCTGGTAAAGTCGTTTCGTTTCCTTGCATGCATTTTGGCGTTTTGGTATCTAACAGTATTAAAAACATTCAAAATACACGTTTGTGGTATTCTTGTTCTTCCTCCGTATAGAGCGCTATTCATGCCTTTTAGCATTTTGATACATAAGAAGCTCAAAACACTAAAAAACACTTTTCTTGTTATATCTTTTGGTTTCTCCATAGAGCGTGTTGTTCATGGATTTTAACGTTTTACTACTACTAACAAGCTCAAAAACAATGAACATACTTGGTTTTGGTAATGTTATTTATTTATTTATTTTTTGCATAAATGATATTTTCCAAGAAATCTTGCGTTTTGGTACGGAAGTAGCTGAAAGACACTGAAAGACGCTTTTTTGGTAATCTTGGTTTTCTTTTCCCGTATAGGGTGATTTCCAATATTTTTCATCGTTATGATATGCCTACCGCATATCATAAACATTCAAAAAACACTTTTTCGTATATCTCTTTTCCTTACCCTATAGAAGATGCTTTGCATGCATTTTGGCGTTTTGTTACCCGGCAAAGTGAAATACATTCAATGTACACGTTTTTGGTAATATTATTCTGTTTCTTTATAAAGAGTGCTATTTATGCGTCTTATCGTTTTGGTACCTAAGAAGCTCAAAAACACTGTTATCATATGTTTCTTATAATGACTTTTCGTTTCCCCATATAGCGTACTATTTGTGCATTTTGAGCATTTTGAGATTTTTTGTGGTTAAGAATCTTAAACACACTATTTTTTTTTTTTGTGTAATGTTATTGTGTTTCTATATGAAGGGTGTTTTACATGCGTTTTAGTGTTTTGGGAGGTAGGTTGCTCAAAAACGTATAGGGTGTTTTGCATGCTTTTTAAAGTTTTGGCGCCTAACATGCTCATTAACACTCAAAAGACATGTTACAAGAAACGTTTACTTTCACAATATAAGGTGATTTAAATGTATTTTGGCGTTATGGCAACTAACGGAGAGAAATATACTCAAAATACATGGTTATGGTAATGTTTTTTTTTTCTGTTTCTCCATTTACAGTGATATCCCTGCTTTTAGTGTTTTGATAACTTAGAAGCTTAAGATCACCCATAATACACGTTTCTCGTTATATCCTTTCGTTTTCTAATATAGGGTACTTTTCATGCATTTTAGTGTTTTGGTACGTAACATGTTCAAATACTCTTAAATACTTCTTTTTGGTGTCTTTTTTTCTGGTTTCAGTATACAGTGTTTTGCTTGAGTTTTAGTGTTTTGTTACGTAATTAGCTCAAAACACTGCAAAGAGACGTTTTGAATAATGTTTTGTTTTCCCTTAAAGTGCTTTTCTTGCTTTTTTATTATTTTGGTGCCAAGCACGTTCACAAGCACTCAAAATACACTTTTCTGAAAATCTAATATCCTATCCCAATATAAGGTGCTTTGCATGCATTTGGTATTTTGGCGTTTTTGGTACCTAGCAATCTGAAATACACTGAAAATTCACGTTTTTGGTAACGTTGTTCTGTTTTATCATATTCATGCGTTTCACGTTTTGGTACCTAGGAAGCTTAAAATCTCTCATAATACACATTCCTCGTAATGTTTTCTTTCCCCATATGCGATACGTTCCATGCATTTCTGCGTGTTTTGTACGTAACAAACTGAAATACACTCAAAATATTTTTGATTATTTTTTTTATAATGATATTTTATTTTTCCATAAAGGAAATTTAGCAAGCGTTTTTTTTTTTTTTTTCGTTTTGGTACGTAAGCTGCTCAAGAACATTCAAAAGAAACATTTTTCTTAATTTTTTTTTTTTTTTGTATTCCCATGTAGGGCGATTTCCATGCTTTTTAGCGTTTTCATGCATAGTATGCTCATAAACACTGAAAATACATGTTTGTGGAAATCTCATTTCCTTTTTTACATACAGTATGTTTTACAAGCATTTTGGCGTTTGGTACATCAGAATGTGAAATAGAATTAAAATACACGTTTTTGTAATGCTGTTCGGTTTTGCGATATAAAGTACTAATCATTTTTCGTTTCCGTGTCTAAATAGCTCAAAAATACTTATAACACACGTATCTCGTCATGGCATTTCATTTTCCTGTAATTTGCATGCATATAGGCATTTTCTACATAAGAAACTCAAAACACCCCAAATTCTTGTTTTTGGCATTGTTTTTTCTGTTCATGTATAAGGTGTGTTTTGCTTGCGTTTTGCCGTTTTGGTACGTAAGAAGTTGTAAACCCCCCAAAAAAAAAAAAAATTTTCTTTTTGCAATATTTCGTTTTCTTATAAAAGGTAAATTTCGTTTTTTTTTTTTTTTTTGCCTCACTCAAAAACAATGAAGAAAATAGTTTTGGGTAATGTCGTTCTGTTTCTCCATATAGAAGGAGGCTTTACAATCATTTTGCGCTTTGGTACCTAAGAATGTGAAAACTACTGAAAACACATTTTTTTTCGTAATGCTGCTTTGTATCTCCATGTAGTGTGCTATTCATGCGTTAATGCGTTTTGATAACTAAGAACCTCAAGAATTCTCATAATACACGTTTCTCTTTATGACATTTCTTCATATTGTGTAATTTCCATGCATTTTGAAGCTTTTTTTCGTAAAAGGCTCAAAAATCTTTTTTTTCTTATGTTATTCCCTTTATAAAGAGTGTTTTACATGCATTTTAGTGATTTAGTATTTAAGTAGCTAAAAGCACTCAAAAGGATACGTTTTTGGGAATGTTTCCTTTTCCCATACAGAATGCTTCCCATGATTTTTCAGCGTTTTATGCCTAACATGCTCATAAACACGTTTCTGCAAGTATCGTTTCAATTATCAATATATGGTACTTTGCATGCCTTTTGGCGTTATGGCGACTAAAGATGTGAAAAAGAAACTCGAAATACACGTTTCATTTTTTTTTTTTTCTTTTTGCCATATTGAGTGCTATTCATACGTTTTAGTGTATTGGTATGTAAGAAGCTCAAGAACACTCACCATACACGTTTCTTCCAAAGTCTTTTTGTTTCCCCATATAGGCTACTTTACATGCTCATTTGCGTTTTCGTACGTAACAAGCTCAAAATTTTTCAAAATAATTATTTTTGGTAATGTTCTGTTTCTCCATATACAGTGGTATTAAGGCATAATGTTGTTTTATATTCCCATATAGGGTGATTTTCATATTTCTTAGCGATTTCCCATGAGTTTAAGCGTTTTGGTACGTAACTAGTTTAAAAACAATGAAAAGAGACGTTTTTGGTAATGTTGTTTTCCATGCAGGTTACTTTCAATGATTTTCAACATTATAGTGGTTAACACGCCAATAAACACTCGAAAGATATATTTCTAGAAATGTCGTTTCGTTTCACCATTCCATGCTTTCTAGCGTCTTGGTGGTGAACATGCACAAAACACTCGAAAAGACACCTTTCTGGTAATGTCGTTACGTTTCCCCATGTAGGAGGTTTTGCACATATTTTTTTTTGCGTTTTGGTAGCTAACGATGTGAATAACGCCCAAAATACACATTTTCGGTGTTTTGGTTTTCCATATAGAGTGCTATTCATGGATTTTATAGTTTTCGTACCTAAGATACTCATAATACGCGTCTTAAGTAATTCCCTTTCGTTTTCCCATTTAGGGTATTTTGCATACATTAAGTCGCTTTTTTTTTTTTTTAATAATAAGCTAAAAAACATACAAAATACTTATTTTTGGTAATATAATTCTATTTCTTCATGAAGTTTATTTTGCATGTGTTTTATCGATTTAGTATGTATGAAGCTGAAAAACACTCGGGACACTTTTTTTCCTTAAGTTATTTTGTTTTCCCATGTAGATTGATTTCCATGTTTTTTTTTTCTTTTTTAGCGTTATATTGCTTAACACGCTCAAAAACACTAAAAAGACACGTTTCTGGAAAATTTGTTTCCTTCCCACATGTATTGTTTATTTCCTGCATTTTGGCGTTTTGGTACCTAACAATGTGAAGTACACTTAATATACACGTTTTTTCGTAATGTTGCTTAGTTCCTCCAAATAAAGTGCTACTCGTGTGTTTTAACGTTTTGGTGCCTATGAAGCTCAAAATACTTATATTGTACGTCTCTGGTAATTTCCATTTGGCTTTTTATATAGAGTATTTGGCATGCATTTTTTTGGCGTTTTTGTACGTAAGATGTTCAAAAACGCTCAAAATGCCTGTTTTTGATAATGTAATTTTCTTTCTTTACAAAGGGTGTTTCGCATGTATTTTAAACTTTTGGTACGCTATAAGTTCAAAAACACTCAAATGACACGTTTTGCGTAATGTTGTTTTGTATTTCCTTATAGGAGGATTTTCGTGCATTTTAACGTTTTTTGGTGTCTATAACGCTCATAAACTCTCAAAAGACAAGTTTCTGGAAATTTCGTTTTCTTTCTCCATATAAGGTTCTCTGTATGTATTTTGGCGCTGTAGGACCTTACAATGTAAAAAAAAAAAAAAAACACTCAAAACAAACGCTTTTAATAATGTTGTTCTATTTCTCCACACATAAATAGCACTCGCTCTAGTGAGTGCTATTTATGTGTTTTTGCATTTTGATACCTAAAAAGTACATAATTCTCATAATAAACTTTTCACCAAATGTCTTTTCATTTCATCGTGTTAAGTACTTTACACGGATTTTGGCATTTTTTTCTGTGTAACGAGTTCAAAATCAATAAAAATAAACGTTTTTCATTAAGTTATACTCTTTCTTCATTAAGGTATTTTTTTTTTTGCATGCCTTGTAACGTTTTGGTACGTAAATAACTCAAAAATACGGAACTGAGAAGCTTTTGCTAATATTGTTCTGTTTTCCCATATACGGTGCTTTACTTTCCTTTTATTGTTTTTGACCCTCGCATGTTCATAAACATTCAAAAACACGTTTCTTTTCCTTTTCCCATATAGGATGGTTTGCATGCATTTTGGCGCTTTGGCATTTAACAATTTGAAATATACTCCAAATACACGTTTTTGGTAATATTTTGTTTCTCCATATAGACCACTATTCATATTTTTTTTACCATTTTGATACCTAAGACGCCGAAAAACACTCATAATATACGTTTTTTTTCGGAATATTCTTTCGTTTGCCATATAGGGCAATTTCCAGGCATTTTGGTGTTAGTTTACGTAAGAAATTCAAAGCTCCCAAAATACTTTTCTTTTTTTTTTAGTAATATTATTATCTATCTCCATGGACGATGTTTTCCATGTGTTTTATCGCTTTGGTACGTAGATAGCTAAGAAAAAAAAACACTCTAAGGGAACGTTTCCTTGTAAATTTATTTTGTTTCCTGGTTTACTCTGGTTTCCTTTCTTTTTAGCATTTAGGTTCCTATCATAATAATAAACACTCAAAAGAAACGTCTCTAGATAAGTCGATTCTTTTACCCATATAGGGTGCTTTTCCTGCATGTTGGCTTTTTCGTACCTAACAATATGAAACAGACTGAAAATACTCGTTTTTGATACATTGTTTTGTTTTTCTATATAGAGTACTCTTCAAGCGTTTTAACGTTTTAGTACCGAAGAATCTCAAAAACACTTATAATGCACGTTTCTCGTAATATCTTTTCGTTTTCCCATTTGTGGTCTTTGCATCCATTTTGGCGTTTCTGTACGTAACAAACTGAAAACACTCAATTTACTTTTTTTTTTTTCTGGTAATGTTATTCTGGAAATCAATCTACATGGGAAAACAAAATAACTTAAGGAAAAAAGTGTCCCGAGTGTTTTTTCAGCTTCATACATACTAAATCGATAAAACACATGCAAAATAAACTTCATGAAGAAATAGAATTATATTACCAAAAATAAGTATTTTGTATGTTTTTTAGCTTATTATTAAAAAAAAAAAAAGCGACGTAATATATGCAAAATACCCTAAATGGGAAAACGAAAGGGTATTACTTAAGACGCGTATTATGAGTATCTTAGGTACGAAAACTATAAAATCCATGAATAGCACTCTATATGGAAAACCAAAACACCGAAAATGTGTATTTTGGGCGTTATTCACATCGTTAGCTACCAAAACGCAAAAAAAAAAAATATGTGCAAAACCTCCTATATGGGGAAACGTAACGACATTACCAGAAAGGTGTCTTTTCGAGTGTTTTGTGCATGTTCACCACCAAGACGCTAGAAAGCATGGAATTCACCCTGTATGGTAACACAAAACAATGTTACGAAAGAGCGTGTCTGTTCGGAGTTTTGATTTTCTTACCTAGCAAAACGCTAAAACGCATGTAAAACACATTTCAAAGAAGTATTTTGAGTGTTTTGAGCTTATTACGTATAAAAACGTCAAAAAGCATGGAAACTACCTTATATGTATATAAAAAAAAAACGAGAAATATCTATTATGGGTGTTTTTGAGCATCTTAGGTCCCAACTCGAAACCGCTTGAATAGCAGTCTATATGGAGAAACAGAACAATATTACCAAAAACGTGTATTTTTAACGTATTTCACATTCTTGGGTGCCATTACGCCAAAATGCATGAGAACACATTATATGAAGAAAACGAAAAACACATCCACAAACGTGTATTTTGAGTGTTTATGAGCGTATTATGCAGAAAAAAAAGTATATAAAGCATCCTATATACGAAAAGAAAACATTACCAAAAACGTGTCATTTGAGTGTTTTTTTTTATCTACCTACGTAACAAAATAACAAAACGCATGCAAAACACCGTTTATGGAAGAAAAAACATTAACATTACCGAAAGCAATTATTTTCAGTGTTTTAAGCTTGTTACGTACAAAAACGTCAAAAAGCATAGAAAATACTTCATATGAATAAACGAAAAGACATTACGAGAAACGTGAATTATGAGTGGTTTTGAGAATCTTACGTACAAAAACTCGGAAGAGCTTGAATGAGACTCTATATGAAGAATCAAAACATTACCAAAAACATGTATTTCAAGTGTATTTCACATTGTTGAGTATCAAAACGTCAAAATGTACCCTATATTAAAGAAGAATATTAGATTTTCAAAAACCTGTCTTCTGAGTGTTTATGAGCGTGCTAGACACTAAATCGCAAAAAAAACAAAAACATGAAAAGCACCCTATATGGGAGAATAAAACATTATCCCCCATTTTTTTTTTTTCAACCTTTTTGATCTACCGACCTTCGAAAACCTATATGCAGAAACAATGATATTACCAAAAACATGTATTTTTATTGTTTTGAGCTTGTTACGTTACCACATTACTGAAAATGGGTCCTTTGAGTGTATGTATTTTTAGAGTTTTTGAGCTTGTTACGTAGAAAAACACCAAAATGCATGGAAAATACCCTATAAGAGTAAACGAAAACACATTACAAGAAACGTTTATTATTAGTGTTTTTGAGCTTCTTTAGTACCAAATCCCAAATACTCATGGATAACTCTCGATATGGAGAGTTATCCATAATAACATACCATACAGATAATAATAACATAACATAACATAACATAAAATACAGGTAATAACATACCAAAAATTTTGTGTGAATTCCGCAATGTTTGGTGAAAAAAAGGAAAAATACAAAGCATTTCTAGTAATGTCGTTTCGTTTACTAATATTGAAGGCTTTGGATGCATTTTTGGCGTTTTGGTACCTAATAATGGGTAAACTCTTGAAATACACGTTTTTTTGTTGATTTAATTTCGTTTCTACATATACAGTGCTATTTATGCGATTTAGCGTTTTGATACATAAGAAACTCAAAAAACTATCATAATATTTGTTTTTTCACAGCCTTTTGGCTTCCTTAAGGAGAGTACTTTGCATTGCATAATGGGATTTCTTTTTTTACTTAAGAAGTTTAAAACACTAAAATACACGTTTTTGGTAAAGATATACTGTTTCTCCAAAAAAAGTTTTTTACGTTTTTTTTTCAGTTTTGGTACATAAATAGCTGAAAAACTCTTAATAGTGACTTTTTTGTAACATTGTTTTCTTTTTCCACATACGGTGCTTTCCGTGTTTTTTGATATTTTAGTGCCTAGATCTCTCATAAACACTCACTCAAAAGACACGTTTCTGGAAATCTCGTGTTTTTACCTTTAATTGATTTTTTTTTTTTTTTTATGTAGGAAGGATACTGGCCAAGGGCAACAAAAATCTAATAAAAAAAAAAATGCCCACTGAAATGCCAGTCCCTTAAAAGGGTCAAAGCAGTGGTCAAAAATTGGTGGATAAGTGTCTTGAAACCTCCCTCTTGAAGGAATTCAAGTCATAGGAAGGTGGAAATACAGAAGCAGGCAAGGAGTTCCAGAGTTTACCAGAGAAAGGGATGAATGATTGAGAATACTGGTTAACTCTTGCGTTAGAGAGGTGGACACAATAGGAGTGAGAGAAAGAAGAAAGTCTTGTGCAGCGAGGCCGCGGGAGGAGGGGAGGCATGCAGTTAGCAAGATCAGAAGAGCAGTTGGCATGAAAATAGCGGTAGAAGACAGCTAGATATGCAACATTGCGGCGGTGAGAGAGGGGCTGAAGACAGTCAGTTAGAGGAGAGGAGTTGATGAGACGAAAAGCTTTTGATTCCACCCTGTCTAGAACAGCAGTATGAGTGGAACCCCCCCAGACATGTGAAGCATACTCCATACATGGACGGATAAGGCCCTTGTACAGAGTTAGCAGCTGGGGGGGGTGAGAAAAACTGGCGGAGACGTCTCAGAACACCTAACTTCATAGAAGCTGTTTTAGCTAGAGATGAGATGTGAAGTTTCCAGTTCAGATTATAAGTAAATTGAAGGCATTGAACAATACCAAGTTTGCTCTGCCCCAATCAGAAATTTTAGAAAGATCAGAAGTCAGGCGTTCTGTGGCTTCCCTGCGTGATATGTTTACCTCCTGAAGGGTTGGACGTCTATGAAAAGACGTGGAAAAGTGCAGGGTGGTATCATCAGCATAGGAGTGGATAGGATAAGAAGTTTGGTTTAGAAGATCATTAATGAATAATAAGAAGAGAGTGGGTGACAGGACAGAACCCTGAGGAACACCACTGTTAATAGATTTAGGAGAAGAACAGTGACCGTCTACCACAGCAGCAATAGAACGGTCAGAAAGGAAACTTGAGATGATGTTACAGAGAGAAGGATAGAAACCGTAGGAGGGTAGTTTGGAAATCAAAGCTTTGTGCCAGACTCTATCAAAGGCTTTTGATATGTCCAAGGCAACAGCAAAAGTTTCACCAAAGTCTCTAAAAGAGGATGACCAAGACTCAGTAAGGAAAGCCAGAAGATCACCAGTAGAGCGGCCTTGACGGAACCCATACTGGCGATCAGATAGAAGGTTGTGAAGTGATAGATGTTTAAGAATCTTCCTGTTGAGGATAGATTCAAAAACTTTAGATAAGCAGGAAATTAAAGCAATAGGACGGTAGTTTGAGGGATTAGAGCGGTCACCCTTTTTAGGAACAGGTTGAATGTAGGCAAATTTCCAGCAAGAAGGAAAGGTAGATGTTGACAGACAGAGCTGAAAGAGTTTGACTAGGCAAGGTGCAAGCACGGAGGCACAGTTTCGGAGAACAATAGGAGGGACCCCATCAGGTCCATAAGCCTTCCGAGGGTTTAGGCCAGCGAGGGCATGGAAAACATCATTACGAAGAATTTTAATACGTGGCATGAAGTAGTCAGAGGGTGGAGGAGAGGGAGGAACAAGCCCAGAATCGTCCAAGGTAGCGTTTTTAGCAAAGGTTTGAGCAAAGAGTTCAGCTTTAGAAATAGATGTGATAGCAGTGGTGCCATCTGGTTGAAGTAGAGGAGGGAAAGAAGAAGAAGCAAAGTTATTGGAGATATTTTTGGCTAGATGCCAGAAATCACGAGGGGAGTTAGATCTTGAAAGGTTTTGACATTTTCTGTTAATGAAGGAGTTATTGGCTAGTTGGAGAACAGACTTGGCATGGTTCCGGGCAGATATATAAAGTGCATGAGATTCTGGTGAAGGAAGGCTTAAGTACCTTTTGTGGGCCACCTCTCTATCATGTATAGCACGAGAACAAGCTGTGTTAAACCAAGGTTTAGAAGGTTTAGGACGAGAAAAAGAGTGAGGAATGTACGCCTCCATGCCAGACACTATCACCTCTGTTATGCGCTCAGCACACAAAGACGGGTCTCTGACACGGAAGCAGTAGTCATTCCAAGGAAAATCAGCAAAATACCTCCTCAGGTCCCCCCAACTAGCAGAGGCAAAACGCCAGAGGCACCTTCGCTTATGGGGATCCTGAGGAGGGATTGGAGTGATAGGACAAGATAAAGATATGAGATTGTGATCGGAGGAGCCCAACGGAGAAGAAAGGGTGACAGCATAAGCAGAAGGATTAGAGATCAGGAAAAGGTCAAGAATGTTGGGCGTATCTCCAAGACGGTCAGGAATACGAGTAGGGTGTTGCACCAATTGCTCTAGGTCATGGAGGATAGCAAAGTTGTAGGCTAGTTCACCAGGATGGTCAGTGAAGGGAGAGGAAAGCCAAAGCTGGTGGTGAACATTGAAGTCTGCAAGAATGGAGATCTCTGCAAAAGGGAAGAGGGTCAGAATGTGCTCCACTTTGGAAGTTAAGTAGTCAAAGAATTTCTTATAGTCAGAGGAGTTAGGAGAGAGGTATACAGCACAGATAAATTTAGTATGAGAATGACTCTGTAGTCGTAGCCAGTGCTTTAGACTTCACTGGGAGTAATTATCGTTTCGGCAGGTGTCTACTGCTTAGAAACACCCATAATACTCTTTTCTTGTGATGTCTTTTCCTTTCACCATATAAGGTACTTTGCATGTTTTTTTTGTTGTTTTTGTACGTAATAAGCTCAAAAACTCTCAGAATAGTTGTTTTAAGTTTCTTTATAAAAAAAAAAAAGTGATTTTCTATGTATTTTAAATTTTTGGTACGTAATTAGATCAAAAACACTTTTACCAAACTCAGTGTTTACATACGGTGGGTTTTCCAAGCATTTAAGCATTCTGGTACGTAATTATTAAAAAGGAAAAAAAAACACTCAAAATACAAGTTTTTGGTAATTCCGTTCTCTTCCTCGATATAATGTGCTATTAATACGTTTTAGAACTTTTGGTTCTCAGAACACACTTCTTTCATGATGTGGTTTTTTCTCCCCATATATGGTCATTTGCATTCATTTTGCATTCATATGCATTTCGTTTTCGTACGTAACTAGCTTAAAAACACTCAAAATACTTGATTTTGGTAATTTTATTATTTATAAGGGTTCTTTTTTAATACGTTTAAGCATTTGGTAGGTAAGAGGCTGAAAACACTCAAAAGACACGTTTCTTTGGTAATGTTCTTTTGTATTCTTATATAGGGTGATTTCCATGCTTTTTAGCGTTTTGGTGCCTAACGTGCATAAAAACACGCAAAAGATACATTTCTTGAAATGTCGTTTCGTTTTCCCATTTCCATGAATTTTCTACATAAGCTGAAAACACTCGGTTTTGGTAATATTATTCTGTTTTTTCTATGAAACATTAAAAAGAGATGTTTTTGGTAATATTGATTTTTTTTACCATATACGGTGCTTTCCATGCTTTTTACCGTTTTGGTGCCTAGAATGCTCATAACACTCTAAAGATACGTTTCTGAAAATCTCGTATCCTTTCCCCATACAGTGTCCTCTGTATGCATTTTGGGGTTTTGATAACTAACTATGAAATATACTTTAAATACACGTTTTTGGTCATGATATGATGTTCTCCATAAAGTTTCTATTGATGTGTTTCATTGTTTAGATACCTAAGTAGCTCAAAAACACCCATAATGGACGCTTCTCGTAAATTCTTTTCGTTTCCTCTTATAGGATACTTTAAATGCATTTGGTGTTTTTGTAACAAGCTGAAAACATTGAAAATAATGTTTTTGGTATTGTTACTCCGTTTCTCCATAAAGTGTGTTTTTGAACGCTTTTTAGCGTTTTGGTAACTCAAAACACTCAAAAGACACTTTTTTTGTAAAGTGGTTTTGTTTCCCCATATGGTTCGCTTTGGAAGCATTTTTGCGTTTTGATACTAATAATGGGAAAAAAACACTCAAAATACACGTTTTTAGTAATTTTGTTCTTTCTCGATATAGAGTGCTATTTATGCTGAAATTAATAACACACGTTTCTTGTTCTCGTTCCCCCATATAGACCGCTTTGCATGCATTTTGTCTTTTTTTCTACGTTACAAGCTCAAAAACATTCAAAATACACGTTTTTTGTAAAGTTATAATGTTTCTTCATAAAAAGCTTTTGCATACTTTTTAACGTTTTAGTACACAAGTAAGTTAGAATATTGTTTTGTTAGAATACTTTCTTTTCACATATAGGTTGCTTTCCATATTTTTTTCTCGTTTCCCCATTCCGGGTACTTTGCATGCATTTTGGCGTTTTTGTACGTAAAAAAGCTCAAATACACTAAATATACATGTTTTTGGTAATGTTATTGTGTTTCTCCATAAAGAGTGTTGCATCAGTTTTAGTATTTTGGTAAGTAATAAGCTCAAAAACACTCTAAAGACACTTTTTTTTCGTAACGGTTTGTATTCCCTTATGCGGCGATTTCCATGTTTTTTTTTACTCATATAGGAGGCTTTACAAGTATTTTGGTGTTTTCATACATAATAAAGTGAAAAAAAAACTAGAAAAAAAACACTGCTTTGTTGATGTTTTCTTTTTTGTTGTAAAGTGCTATTCATAGGTTTTAGCATTTTAGCACCTAAAAATATTAAAAACTCTCACAATACGCGTTTATCGTGGTTTTTTCGTTTCCTCATATACTGTAACCTAAATTAATTTTGGCGTTCTATAAGTAACTAGATAAAAAAAAAGTTCAAAATACACGTTTTGGGTAAAGTTTTACTGTTTCTCCGTGATTTATTTATTTATTTATTTATTCATTTTTTTTGCATGCATTTTAAAACACTAAAACGAGACTTTTTTGGTAATTCTGTTTTGGTTTCCTAAAGAATGTGCTCTCTATGCTTTTTATTATTTTGTTTCCTAGCTCGCTCTTAAACACATAAAAAACACGTTTGTGTTCATGTCTTTTCATTTCCACATATAGGAAGCTTTATAAGCATTTTGGCATTTTGATATCTAACAATGTGAATTATATTCAAAAACACGTTTTTTGTTAATGTTCTATTTCTCGATATAGAGAGCTATTAACGGTTTTTTTTTTTACGTTTTGGTACATAAGAAGCTAAAAAAAACGCTTATTATTCGCGTTTCTCATAATGTCCCTTCGTTTCCCAATATAAGGTGGTTTGCGTACATTTTGGCGTTTTTTTTTCTAATCACGAATCACTAAAAGGCCAATGAATGCTTTGCCTGCATTTTTGCCTTTTAGTACTTAACAGCGAAAAAAAAAAAAAAAAACTCAAATAGACGTTCATATATATATATATATATATATATATATATATATATATATATATATATATATATATATATATATATATATATATATATATATATATATATATATATATATATATATATATATATATATGTATATATATATAGGGAAAAGTAAAGAATATTACGAGGAACGTGTATAAGGAGCTTTTGAGCTTTTTAGGTACCAAAACGCGAGAATACACGTTTTTAGTAATGTTCTTCTGTTTCTCTATACAGATTATTATTCATTATTATTAGCATTTTGGTACCTAAGACGCTCAAAAGCACTCATAATGCATGTTTCTCGTAATGTTCTTTCGTTTCCCAAATAGAGTAATTTCCATGTATTTTGGCGTTACTTTACGTATGAAGTTCAAAACACCTAAAATACTTGTTTTTAGTAATGTTATTCTCTTTCACCATAACGTGTTTTGCATGTGTTTTAGCGTTGGTTATGTAAGTAGCTAAAATCAATTTAAGGGCATGTTTTTTTTGTAAACTTGTTTTGTTTCCCTAAAAAGGGTGCTTTGCTTTCTTTTTAACATTTTGATTCCTAACACGTTCATAAACACTCAAAAGACACGTCTCTTTTAATGTCGATTGTTTTACACATATGGGGTGCTTTACCTGCATCTTGGCGTTTTCGCATCTAACAAAGAGAAACACACTGAAAATACTCGTTTTTTATAACATTAGATAAAGCTTGTTTTTGATAATGAAGAGGACTCTACATGCATGCATTGTTCTTGTTTTAGCACTTAACAATGTTAATATTCTGAATTTACACGTTTTTGGTAATGTTGTTCTCTTTCTCATTATTTAATCATATTCATTCATTTTAATGATTCAATAATTAAGAACCTCAGAGACTCATAATACACATTTTGTCTTTTTTGTGTTCTCACATATGGCACTTTGCATGCCTTTTGACATTTCTCTAAGAAAAAAAAGCTCAAAAAGACTCAAAATATTTTTGCCTTTGGGAAAGTTATTCTGTTCTCCATAAAGGTTGCTTTGTAAGTGTTTTAATGTTTTCTTATGTAGGAATTTAAAGGAAACACTAAAAAGACAAGTTTTGCTACTTTTTTTTTCCAATATACGATTGTTTCCAGGGTATTTTTTTAGCGTTTTGGTGCAAAACACGTTGAATAACACTCAAAACACATGCTTCTGCTAATTTCGTTTCGTTTTCTTAAACAGCGTGCTTTGTGGGCATTATTATTATTATTATTATTATTATTATTATTATTATTATTATTATTATTATTATTATTATTATCATTATTTTGTTTTATTTTATTTTATTTTATTTTATTTTATTTATTTATTTTTTTTGGCGGTGGTGCTAACAATGTGAAATAGACTCAAAATGCACGTTTTGATAATGTTGTTCTGGTTCCCAATATAGACTGCTATTCATTAGTTTTATCGTTTTGGTACCTAGCAAGATCAAATACACTGATAATGCACGTTTTTCGTACTACCCTTTCCCTTTCCAATATTGGCTACTTTTCCTGCATTTTCGCGTTTTTTTTGTACGTAACAAGATAAAAAAAAATTCAAAATACTTTTTTTTTTTTGGTAATAATATTGTTTCTTCAGAAAGGGCGTTTTGCATGCGTTTATGCATTTTGGTACTTAAATAGGTTAAAAACAATCGCCTGTTTTTTTTTTTTTTTTTTTTAGCGTTTTGGTGCCTGACACGATAACAAAACTCAAAAGACATGTTTATGGAAGCATTTCTTTTGAATGTTTTTGAGCGTGGTGGGCAAGAAGACGCTAAAAGCCATGCAAAATACTCTATATATGGAAAGTAAAAGACATTACGAGAATAGTGTACAATGGGAGTTTTGAGCTTCTTAGGTACTAAATGCTAAAACGCATAAATAGTATATCTATATTGAGAAAGAACAACATTACCAAAAACGTGTATTTTGATTGTTTTTCACATTATTAGGTATCAAAGCGCCAACATCCCTGTAATGTTCACTATATGAGGAAATGAAACGAGATTACCAGAAACATGTCTTTTCAGAGTTTTTAAGCGAAGTAGGCACGAAAACGCCACGAAGCATGGAAATCACCATAGACGGGTCTTTTCATTGTTATTGAAGTCATAATAAACCAAAATGCTAAAAAGCAAGAAACATTCTTTAGGGACAAAGATAATAACGTTATATTTTAATCATTTTTTTTGTGCTTTTGCGCTAGAAAAGCGCAAAATTCAGATAATGTACCCTGTATGGGGAAATGAAAGAACATTGGCAAAGAGTGAGTGTTTTTAAGCTTTTTAGTTACCAAAACAGTATAATTCATGAATAGCACTCTGTATGAAGAAACAATAACATTACTAAAAAACGTTTTTTTTTTTGTTTTTTTTTTACGTATTTCACATGCTTACGTACCAAAACGCCAAAATGCATGCAAAGCACCTTATATGGCGGAGAGAAACGAGATTTCCGGAAACATGTCTTTTGAGTGTTTATAACCGTGTTACAAAAAAAAAAATGTTTTTTGAGGGTTTATAAGCTAATTCCGTACTAAAACATTAAATGCTTGCAAAACACTCCTTATGGAGAACGAGAATAACGTTACCAAAAACAAGTATTATGAGTAGCTTTCGTACAAAAACGCAAAAATGTATGGAAAGTACCCAATATGGGGAAATGAAAAGACATTACGAAAATTGTGGATTTCAAGTGTGTTTGACCTTCTTAAGTACATAAACTCTAAAACGTATGAATAAAGTTATATATGTAGAAAAGAACATTACCAAAAATGTGTACTTCGAGTATTTTCACAATGTTAGGTACCAAAACACGATAAAGTATATGGAGAAAAGAACCTACATTAACAGATAAGTGTTTTTCAGTGATTTTTTTTTTTTTTTGTTTAAAAAAATTTTTTTAAGGCCCCAAAACGCTAAAATACATAGAAAACACCCTATATTGGGACACAAAAGTACATTACAAGAAACGTGTATTATAAGTATTCTTGATCTTAAAAAATCTTATGAGTGTATTTGTACATGTTAAACTACAAAACGCTATTAAGGCATGGAAAGCACTCGATATGGGAATGAAAACATCATTACCAAAAAAAGCTCCTTTTTCAGTGTTTTGAGGTATTTACAAAAAGCTTAAAGCATAGAAAATCTCCCTAATTGAGACACAGAGTAACATAACCAAAATCAAGTATTTTGAGTGATTTTGAGCTTGTTGCGTACATAAACACCAAAATGCATGCATAGTAAGTACTCTATATAGGTGAACAAAAGGATATTACCAGAAACGTGAATTAGGAGTGTTTTGAGCTTGTTCGATACCAAAATGCGAAAACGCGCTGAATACCACTTTTGTATGGACAAAGAGAACAACATTACCAAAAACTTGTATTTCGAGTGTTTTTTTTTTTTATATAGTTAGGTACCAAAACGGTAAAATGCATGCGAATCACTCTCTATTGGGAAACGAATCGAAATTACCAGGAACCCTAAAAACCCTAAAACCCTAAAAAGACACTTTTTAGGGTTTTTGAATGTTTTACTTACCAAAACGCTAAAATGCATGGAAAGCCCCTATTTTCAATACAAAGACAACGTTTCCAAAAAGTTGTCTTATGTGTGTTTTCGAGCTTCTTACGTATCCATTATGAAGAAACAGAATAATATTACCAAAACGATGTATTATGGATGTTTTGCAGCTTATTATGTACAGAAACGGGAAAATGCATGAAATGTATCCTATATGGTGAAACATAACGAAATTACCAGAAACGTGTATTATGAATGTTATTGATTAACAAAATGGTCATTAACACTCTATATGTAGGTAGAAAAAGAACAACACTATAAAAATATGTCATGAGTGTTATTTATAATGTTATGTACGAAAACGCATAAATTCATGCAAAATATCCTATATTTAATAACGGGAAGACATTACGGTAAAATTGTGTTATGAGTGTTTTTCATCTTCTTAGTGTTCGAAACTCAAAAATTATTTAATAGCATTATATATAGAAAAAACAGAACAACATTACGAAAACATTTATTTTGAGTTTTTTTTTTTTCTTATTTTTGCATCGTTATGTACCAAACAGCCAAAATTTTTGCAATTCACTGTATATGGGAAAAGAAATAACATTTCCAGATAAATGTTTTTGGAGTGTTTATGAGCGTGTTATACACCATAATGCTCAAAGGCATGGAAATAACCCTATATAGGAATACCAAAGAACATTATGAAAAACGTGTCTTTTGAGTCTTTTGAGCTTTTTACGTACCAAAATTCTAAAACGCTGGCCCCAAAACTCTCAAAATACACGTTTTTGTTTTTCTTTTCTTTTCTCCATATAGAGTGTTACTCATGCGTTTTAGCTTTTTGGTACATAAGAAGCATTCATAATACCCATTTCAAGTAATGTTCTTTCGTTATCCCGTATAGGGTACTTTCAATGAATTCGTTGTTTTTATACGTAAAAAGCACAAAAAACACTCAAAATACTTGTTTTTTTTTTGTTTTTTTTTGTAATAAAAATAATATATTCTTACTACTTACGTACCAAAACGCTAAAACACTTGCAAAACACCATTTATAGAGAAATAATAACTTTAACAAATACATGCATTTTTTGTGTTATTTTCAGCTTGTTACGTACAAAACCACAAATATGTATTAAAAGTACACTATATCGGGAAACAAAAGAACATTAACGTGTATGTGTATGTATAGACGTGTATGTTTTAGTATTTTTGAGCTTCTTAGGTAACATAACCCTGATACGCACGAATAAAACTCTATATGGAGAAACAGAATAACAATACAAAAAATGTGTATTATATGTGTTTTTCACATCGTTAGATAACAAAACACCAAAAAGCATGCAAAGCAACCTTTACGGTGAAATGAAACATTACTGAAAACGTAAATTATGAGTTTTTTTTCTTTTTTGTGCATGTTTTACAATAAAACGCAAAAAAGTATCGAAAGCACCCGATATGGGGAAATAAATATTCATATTAAAAAAAATTCCTTTTGAGTGTTTTGGGCTACTTAACTAACAAAGCCCTAGAACGCATGCAAACCCCCTTTATAGAGACACAGTAACATTATCAAAAGCAAGTATTTTTAGTGTTTTTTTTTTTTTTTAGCTTGTTACTTACATAAAAGATATACTACATAAAAAGTGCATTTTAACGGGAAACTAAAGAACATTACGAGAGATGTATTTTTAGTGTTTTTGGGCTTCTTAGATACCAAAACACTGAAACGTATGAATAACACTATATATATATATGCAAAAAATAAAACAATAATAATACAAAGAATGAAACATGGGAAAAATGGGAAAAAAGAAAGAACATTACGAAATATGTGTTTACGAGTGTTTTTTGAGCTTCTTAGGTATCAAAAAGCCAAAAAGTGTTCTACATATGGAAAAACAGCAAAATCAACAAAAACGTGTAATTTCAGTGTTTTTACACTGTTAAGTACCAAAACGCCACAATGCATGCAATGTACCTTATATGGAAAAAAAAAAAGAAACGACATTAAGAGGAACGTATGTTTTCAGTATTTTTGTGCATATTATACAACAAAACTCTCGAAAAGCTTGAAAAGCACCCTATATGGCAATACAAAACGATTCTTGATTTTTTTATTTTATTTTGAAGTACATGCCAAAATGCTAAAACGCATCCAAAACAACCTTTATTTAGACAAAGAGTAACATTATTAAAAACAAGTATTTTCAGTGTTTTTGAGATTGTTACATAAACACCAAAATGCATGCAGCGCAACCTATGGGGAGACAAAAAGATATTACGAGAAACGTGTATTATGAATATTTTTGACTTTCTCAATTACCAAAATACCAAAACACACGAAGAGCTCTCTATATGGACAAAGAACAACACTATCAAAAAACGTGTATTTTGAGTTTACTTCACATTGTTAGATAACATAGTTCCAAAATGCATGTAAAGCATGTAAAGGAAACGACATTTTAAGATACGTGTTTGTTGAGTGATTATGGACATGTTAGGCACCAAAACGCCCTAAGAGCAATGAAAGTATCCTATATGGGAAAACAATACATCATTACCAAATACTACTCTTTTAAGTGTTTTTAAGATACGTATTTGTTCAGTGATTATAAACATGTTAGGCACCAAAACGAACTGAAACCAATGTTAAAGTATCCTATATGGGAAAACAATACATAATTTCCAAATAATACTTTTTTTCCGTGTTTTTAAGATACGTACGTACCAAAAGGCTAAAACGCAGGCAAATCACTCTTTCTGGAGAAACATTATAAATATACCAAAAAACGTGTATTTTCAGAGTTTTGAGCTTGTTACATATAAATATTGTCAAATGCATGGAAAGAACTCTATATGGGTAACGAAAATGATATTAATAAAAATGGTTATTTAAAGAGTTTCTTAGGTACAAAAGAGTTAAAATGCTTCAATAGTACTCCGTATTACGAAACAAATTTCATTACCAAAGACGTTTATTTTTTTGTGTTTTTCACATTGTTAGGTACCAAATGCCAAAGTGCATGCAAAGCCACCTATATGGGGAAACGCAACGACATTACCAGAAATGTGTCTTTTGAGTTTTTCAGTGTGTTAAGCACGATAAACGTTAAAAAAAAAAAACATAGACATGTATGTATGGAAAAATTAAACAACATTAGGAAAAACGTGTTTTGGGTTTTATTTTTTTTTATCAACTACTTAAGTACAAAAACACTAAAACGGATGCAAAACATCTTTTAGAGAGAAACTTAACCGAAAACAAATATTTTGATTTTTTCACTTTGTTAGTTACCAAAAAGTCGAAAAAGTATACAAAACAGCTTACAATGGTAAAGACAACGCAATTTCCAGAAACATTACTTTTAAGTGTTTATGACAGCGCTAGGGACCAAAATACTTAAAAAAAACATGGAAAACACCCTAAAGTAAAAACAACAACAACAAAAACGTCTCTTTTTCAATGTTTTGAGCTATTTACAAAAAGGCTAAAACTTATGTAAAACGCCCTTCATGAAAAGGAGTATATTTCTATTAAAAACGTGTATTTGAAGTGTTTTTGAGTTTGTTACATAGAAAAAAAAAATCGAAGATGCTTGGAAAGTACTCTATATAGGGAAAGGAAATATTATGAAAAACTTGCGTCAAGAGAGTTTTTGAGCTTCTCAGGTCCCAAAACGCTAAAACGCATGAATATCACTCTATATCAAGAAACAGCACCACTACAAAAAAGGTATATTTTGAATGTATTTCACAATGTTAGGTACCAAAACGCCAAAGTGAATAAAAAGCATCGTATATTGAGAAAGAAAACGAGACTTCCAGAAACGTGCCCTTCGAATGTTTGAGTGCGTGCCGAAACGCTAAAAAGCTTGGAAAGCATCATATATGGGAAAACAAAAAGAACATTACCAAAAACGTCTTTTCCCAGTGTTTTAAGCAACTTACATAAGAAAATGCTAAAAAAAATGTATCTCCGTATGACAAACAAAATAAATACCAAAAACAAGTATTTCAAGTGTTTTTGATCATGTTACAAAAAGGCCAAAATGCTTCTAACTACTTTAAATGAAAAAAAAAAAAAAACTACGAGAAACATGTATTATGAGTGTTTTTGAGGTTATTAGGTACCAAAACAATAAGATGAATGAATAGTACTGAATATGAACAAACAAAAAAAAATAAAAGAAATCAAAACTTTTATTTTACGATTAATTCACATTTTTAGTGTCTTGTGAGTGTGTTTCACCTACTTACGTACCAAAACGCTAAAACGTATACAAAACTTATAAAAAATGAGTTTTTTTATTTTAGCTTGTTACGTAGACAAACGCCAAAATGCATGCAAAATACCCTGTAAAGGAAAAAAAAAAAAAAAAAACGTTGTATTAGTTTTGAGCTTTTTAGGTACCAAAATGCTAAAACGTATAAATAGCACTCAATATGGAGGAACAGTACAACCTTACCAAGAATGTGTATTTTGGGTGTATTTCACTTTGGTAGTACCAAAACGCCGAACTGAATCAAAAACACCCTATATAGGGAAAGGAAACAAAATTTCAATAAACGTCTTTTTAGTATTTATAAGCGTGCTAGATTACCTAGCACGCTCATAAACGTCTTTTTAGTATTTATGAGCGTGCTAGATTACCTAGCACGCTCATAAACGTCTTTTTAGTATTTATGAGCGTGCTAGATTACCTAGCACGCTCATACATACTAAAAAGACGTTTCTGGAAATGTTTCCTTTTCTCATATAGGTTGTTTTTGATTGAGTTCGGCGTTTTGGTCCTACCAAAGTGAAATATATGCAAAATACACAATCTTGGTAAAGTTGTACTGTTTCTCCATATCGAGTGCTATTTATGGGTTTTAGTGTTTTGGTACCCAAGAACCTCAAAACCACGTTTCAGGTAACGCTTTTTCGTTTTCCCCTTACTTTGCATACATTTGCATGCATTGCGTTTGTCTACGTAACAAGTTGAAAAAAAAATTTTTTGATAATGTTATTCTGTTTCTACATGAAAGTTGTTTTGCATACGTTTTAGCGTTTTGGTACGTAAGTAGCTCAAACACACTAACAAGACCCTAAAAATGTGAGTTGCTCGTAAAATAAACGTTTAGATAATATTTTTTTCTGATTCTCCATAGTCAGTGCTATTCAGGCATTTTATTGTTTTGGAACCTAGTAAATTCAAAAACACTCATAATACATATTTCTCGTATTTCTTTTTTTTTTCACATTTAAAGTTGAAGCATTTTGGCCTTTTCGTAACATGCTCAAAAACACTCGAAATACTTGTTTTTGGTATATATTTTGTTTTTCGTACAGAGATACGTGAGTTTTTAGCATTTTTCTTACGTAGGTTGCTTAAAACACTGGAAAGAGATGTTTTTGGTTCTTTTGTTCTTTTGTTTTCCCTTGTAGGATGCTTTCTATGCTTTTTAGCGTTTCGGCACGTACTCAAACATTCGAAAGACACGTTCCAGGAAGTGTCGTTTCCTTTCTGCATATAGGATGCTTTGTATTCATTTTGGTGTTTTGGTTTCTAACAATGTGAAATGCATTCAAATTATACCTTTTTTTGTAGTGTTGCTGTTTCTTGATATGGAGTGATATTCTAGTGTTTTAGCGTTTTGGTACCTGAGAAGCTCAAAAACTCTCCTGACGCAAGTTTCTCATAATATCTCCTTTCCCCATATAGAATACTTTAAACGCATTTTTGACATTTTTTTTAATGTAACAAGCTCAAAAACACTCTAAATACAGGTTTTTAATATAAATATACCCTTTTTCCATGAAGGCCGTTTTACATACGTTTCAGCGTTCTATATGTAAAATTCTATATGGAAAAGAGTACAGTATTATCAAAAACGTGTATTTTGAGCGTTTTTCACATACTTAGATTCCAGAAGGCCAAAATGCATGCTTAGCACCCTCTCCATTTCCAGGAACATGTCTTGTAAATGTATTTTGATGCGTATTAGGCATAAAAACAGTAAAATGTATGTAAAACACCTTGTTTGGAAAAAAAAAAACAATAATAAACGTGTCTTTTAATTGTTTTTAGCTACTTACATTTGAAAACGCTAAACAACATGCAAAAACAATATAGAGAAACACAGTAAATATTTTTTTTAATTTTTTTTAGTTTGTTACGTACAAAATCGCAAATATGTATTCAGAAGTTCAGAACATCGGCAAACAGACGTGTATTTTGAGAGACGTGTATTTTGAGTGTTTTTGAGCTTCTTAGGTACTAAAACGCTAAAACGCATGAATTACATTGTATGTGGAGAAGCAGAACATTACAAAAAAATTAGTATTTTTAGTATTTTCACAATGTTTTGACACAAAACACCAAAACTCATGCAAAGCAACCCGTAGGGTGAAATTAAACGAGTTTTAGTAACTTTGGTATGAACGAAAACACAAAAGTTCATACAAAGTATCATATTAAAAAACGATAAAGATATTACGAAAAAAAAAATGTATTAAGAGTTCTTTTGAGCTTCTTAGCTTTTAAAATGCTAAAACATAAACATTACCAAAAACGTGTATTTAAACAGTTTTTTGCATCAAGTGCCAAACTGCCAAAATGCATGCAAAGCACCCTATATGAGGAAAATAAACGAAATTTCCGGAAACATATTTTTCGAGCGTTATTCAGTATGTTATGGACCATAACAATAAAATGCATTGAAAATCACCGTGTATGAGAATACCTAATACCGTGGAAATACCTAATAATATTACAAAAAAAAAAAAAAAAACGTATCCTATGAGTGTTTTTAGCTTCTTACGTGTGAAAATGCTAAAACGCTTGCAAAACACACTTTTATAGAGTAAGAATACCATTACCACCAAAGTGAAATACACTCAAAATACACATTCTTGCTAAAGTTGTACTGTTTCTCCATATTGAGAGCTATTTATGAGTTTTAGCGTTTTGGTACCCAATCACACTCACAAGACACTAAAAATGTGAATTACTCGTAAAATAAACGTTTTAATAATGTTTTTTTTTCTGTTTCTCCATATTCAGTGCTATTCATTCATTTTATTGTTTTGGTACCTAATAAGCTGAAAAAACACTCATAATACATGTTTCTTGCAATGTTTTTTTTTTTTTAACATTTAAAGTAGTCTGAAGCATTTTGGCCTTTTTATAACATGGTCAAAAACACTCGAAATACTTGTTTTTGGTATTTATTTTGTTTGTCATACAGAGATACATGAGTTTTTTTTAGCATTTTCTTACGTAAGTTGCTTAAAACACTGGAAAGAGACGTTTTTGGTAATGCTCCTCTGTTTTCCCATATAGGATGTTTTCCATGTTTTTTAGCGTTTCGGTGTCTAGCACGCACTCAAACATTCGAAAGGAACGTTTCTTTAAGTCTCGTTTTCTTTCTCCATATAACATGCTTTGTATGCATTTTGGCGTTTTGCTACCTGACAATGTGAAATACATTCAAAATATACTTTTTTTTGTAGTGTTGCTGTTACTTCATATAGAGTGATATTCTTGCGTTTTAGCGTTTTGGTACCTGAGAAGGTCAAAAACTCTCCTGATGCAAGATTCTCATAATATCTCCTTTCCGCATATATAGTACTTTCCACGCATTTTTGAATTTTTTCCTATGTAACAAGATAAAAAAAAAACACTCCAAATAAACGTTTTTTTTTTTTCTTACAGAAATATACTCTTTTTCCATGAAGAGTGTTTCAGCGTTTTCGTAAGTAGCTCAAAACACTAAAAAGAGACGTTTTTGTTGAAGTTGTTTTGTTTTCACTTTAGGGTGTTTTCCATGCTTTTTAATATTTTGGTTCCTAGCGCGGTCATAAACACTCAAAAGTAATGTTTCTGGAAATTTCGTTTTCTTTAACCAATGTAAGCTGTTCTGTATGCTTTTTGACATTTTGGTAACTGACAAATCAAAATATTTGTTTTGGGTTAAGTTTCTCTATACGAGTAAAACGTGTTTTGCATGCGTTTTAGTGATTTTGTACTAAAGTGGTTGATAAAACACTCAAAAAGACGTTTTTGCTAATGTTTTATTTTTCCATACAGTGTGATATATATGCTCAAAAGACACGTTTCTGTTAATGTAGTTTCGTTTCCCCATATAGGTGGTTTTGCATGCATTTTGGCGTTTGGTACCTAACAATGTGAAAAACACTAAAAAATACACGTCTTTGGTAATGAAATTTTGTGTCGTAATACGGAGTGCTATTGAAGCTTTTTAACACTTTTGTACCTAAGAAACTCTTTAAATAAACATTTTTCTTAATATTATTTTCGTTACGCATATAGCGTTCTTTCCATGCATTTGAGAATATTTATATGTAACAAGCTCAAAACTCTGAAAATACACGTTTTAGGTATAATTATAATGTTTCTCCAGAAAGAGTGATTTGCCTTCGTTTTAGCTATAAAGCGTTTTACAAAATGTATTTTGATGCGTATTAGGCACAAAAACAGTAAAATGTATGTAAAACACTTCGTATGAAAAAAAAAAAAATACCATCAAAAAATTTTTTTGGAGTGTTTTTAGCTACTTACATTTAAAAACGCTAAACGACATGCAGAAACAATATAGCGAAACATAATAAAAAAATGTACTTTAATTATTATTTATTTTTTTTTTTTAGTTTGTTACGTACAAAATCGCAAATATGTATTGAAAGTGTAAAACATCAGCAAACAAAAGAACATTACGAGAGACGTATATTTTGAGTGTTTTTGAGCTTCTTAGGTATTAAAACGCTAAAACGCATGAATTGCACTGTATCTGGAGAAACAGAACATTACAAAAAAATTAGTATTTTGAGTATTTTCACAATGTTATGCAACAAAACACCAAAATTCATGCAAAGCAACCCGTATGGTGATATTAAACGAGTTTTAGTATCATTGGTAAGTACGAAAACACGAAAGTTCATGCAAAGTATCTCATATTAAATAACGAAAAGACATTACGAAAAAAAATATATTGAGTTCTTTTGAGCTTCTTAGGTTTTAAAATGTAAAAATACTTCAATAGCATTATATGTGGAGAAACAGAAACATTACCAAAAAATATGTATTTTAACAGTTTTTTGCATCATCAAGTGCCAAACTGCCAAAATGCATGCAAAAGCACCCTATATGGGGAAAGTAAACGAAATTTCCAGAAACATTTTTCGAGCGTTTGTCAGCATGTTATGGACCATAACACTAAAATGCATTGAAAATCACCCTGAATGAGAATACCAAATAACATTACAAAAAAAAAGAAAAGGTATTCTATGATTGTTTTTAGCTTCTTACGTACCTAAATGTTAAAACGCATGGAAAACACAGTTTATGGAGTAAAAATACCATTACCAAAAAGAAGTATTTCTAATATTTTTTTTAAGCGTGTTACGCATAAAAACGACAAAATGCATGTTAAGAACCCTATTTCAGGTAATGAAAGAATATTACTAGAAATAAGTCTTATGAGTGAGTCTTAGGCAGGTCTTAGGTATGTCTTATGTCTTAAGTACAAAAGCGCCAAAATGTATGAAAAGCACCTCAATTGTGAATTGAAATTTCATTTATATAAACATGTCTTTTGAGTGTCCTTTGAAGACACGAGAAAACTAAAAAGCATGGAAAAAATTAATATGGAAAAAAAAAATTACCAAAACGCTTCTTGAGTAATTTTTTTTTTTTTTTTTAGCTACTTACGTACACTTGCTACGTACTAAGACACTTGCAAAACACCTTTTATAGAGAAACAATAACTTTAACAAAAACGTGCATTTTCTGTGTTCTTTTCAGCTTGTTACGTACAAAATCGCAAATATGTATTGAAAGTACACTATATTGGGAAACAAAAGAATATGTATGTTTTAGTGTTTTTGAGCTCCTTAGGTACCATAACCCTGATACGCACGAGTAACACTCTGCATGGAGAAACAAAATAAAAATGCAAAAAATGTGTATTTTATGTGTTTTTCACATCATTAGATAACAAAACGCCAAAATGCATGCAAAGCAACCTCTACGGTGAAATGAAAAATTACAGGAAACGTATATTATGAGTGTTTTTGTGCATGTTTTACAGTAAAACTTAAAAAAAAAGTATCGAAAGCACCCGATATGGGAAAACAAAATAACAAAAAAAAATTATTTTTAGTGTTTTTGGGCTACTTAACTAACAAAGCCCTAAAATGCATGCAAACCCCCTTTATTGAGACACAGATTAACATTATCAAAAAACAAGTATTTTTTTTTTTTTAAGCTTGTTACATAAACGATAAAATACATGAAAAGGATATTTCATTAGTAAACTAAAGAGCATTACGAGAGACATGTATTTTTAGTGTTTTTGGGCTTCTTAGATACCAAAATGCTCAAACGTATGAATAACACACTATATGGAAAAAAAAAAAAAAAAAAACAATAGCAATACAAAAAATGAAACATGGGTAAAATGGGAAAAAAACGAAAGTACATCACGAAATATGTGTTTAGAGTGTTTTTGAGCTTCTTAGGCATCAAAAAGCCAAAATGTGTTTTCCATATGTAGAAACAACAATGTCACCAAAATCGTGTAATTTAGGAGTTTTTTTTTACACTGTCAAGTACCGAAACGCCAAAATGAATGCAATGTACCTTATATGTGAAAAAGAAACGATATTAAGAGAAATATATGTTAACAGTATCTTTGTGCATGTTAGACAACAAAACTCAAGAAAAGCTTGAAAAGAGCCTTATATAGCAATACAAAACGAATAGTTTTTTTTTTTGAGCTACATATTAGAATGCTAAAACGCATGCAAAGCAACTTTTATGAAAACACAGAGTAACATTATCAAAAATAAGTATTTTCAGTGTTTTTGAACTTGTTACTTACATAAACACCAAAATGCATGCATGGGGAGACAAAAAGACATTACGAGAAATGTATATTATGAATATTTTTGAGCTACCAGAATGCTAAAACGCATGAAGAGCTCTCTATATGGACAAAGAACAACACTACCAAGAAAAGTATATTTTGAGTTTCCTTCACATTGTTAGATAACATAAATCCAGAATGGATGCAAAGCACCTGATATGGGTAAAGGAAACGACATTTTAAGATACGTATTTGTTGAGTGATTATAGACATATTAGGCACCAAAACACCCTGAAAGCAATGAAAGTATCCTATATGGGAAAACAATACATAATTACCAAATACTACTCTTTTCAGTGTTTTTAAGCCACTTATGTACCAAGAGACTAAAACGAAGGCAAAACACCCTTTCTGGAGAAACAGTATAACTATACCAAAAACGTGTATTTTCAAAGCTTTGACCTTGTTACTTATAAATATTCTTAAAAGCATGTAAAGAACTATATATAGGTAACGAAAATAAAATCAAGGAAAACGTATTTTTAGAGCTTCTTAGATACAAAAGTGTTAAAAGGTTTCAATAGCACTCCGTATGGCGAAACAAAATTTTTTTTACCAAAGACGTGTATTTTTGAGTGTTTTTCACATTGTTAGGTACCAAACGCCAAAATGCATGCAAAGCCACCTATATGGGGAAACGAAACTACATTAACAGAAACCTGTCTTTTGACACGTTAGCAAAAACGTCTTTTTTTAAGTACAAAAAAACAGTAAAACGCATGCAAAACACGTTTTATAGAGAAACTAAACCCAAAACAAATATTTTGATTTGTTATATACCAAAACGTCGAAAAGCATACAGAACAGCTTACATTGGTTAAAGAAAACGGGATTTCCAGAAACATTACTTTTGAGTGTTTATGACCGCGCTAGGAACCAAAAAAAATAAAAAGCAAAGAAAACACCCTAAGGTAAAAACAAAACCACTTTTGTTTTCACTTTACTCACTCTTCACTTTACTCACACTTCACTCTTCTTTTAGTGTTTTGGGCTAATTACAAAAACGTTGAAACGCCCTTCATGGAAAAAAGAGTATATTTCTATAAAAAATAAATAAATAAATAAAAAACGTCTATTTGAAAAAAAAAAAAAAAAATGCATGGAAAGTACTTTATATGGCGAAAGGAGATATTATGAGAATCTTGCATCCGGAGAGTTTTTGAGCTTCTCAGGTACCAAAACGCTAAAACGCAAGAATATCACTCTATAGGAAGTAACAGCAACACTACAAAAAAGGTATATTTCAATGTATTTCACATTGTTAGGTAGCAAAACGCCAAAATGCATACAAAAGCATCTTATATGGAGAAAGAAAACGAGACTTCCAAAAACATGCCTTTCGAATGTTTGAATGCGTGCTAGACACCGAAACGCTAAAAAGCATGGAAAGCATCCTATATGGGAAAGCAGAAGAGCATTACCAAAAACTTCTCTTTCCAGTGTTTTAAGCTACTTACGTAAGAAAATGCTAAAAATTCAAGTATCTCTGTATGACAAACAAAATAAATACCAAAAATAAGTATTTCGAGTGTTTTTGACCATGTTATAAAAAAGCCAAAATGCTTCAAACTACTTTAGAAGAGGAAAAAAAAAAACTGCGAGAAATAAGTATTATGAGTGTTTTTGAGCTTATTAGGTACCAAAACACTAACATGCATGAATAGCACTGGATACGGAGAAACAGAAAACAAAATATATATATATATATATATATATATATATATATATATATATATATATATATATATATATATATATATATATATATATATATATATATATATATATATATATATATATATATATACTCGTATATATATATCAAAACGTTTATTTTACGAGTAATTTACATTTTTAGTGTCTTGTGAGTGTGATTGAGTACCAAAACGCAAAAACGAATAAATAACACTCAATATGGAGCAACAGTACAACTTTCCCAAGAATGTGTATTTTGAGTGTATTTCACTTTGGTGGTAGCAAAACGCCGAGCTGAATAAAAAAAAACACCCTATATGGGGAAAGGAAACATTTCCAGAAACGTGTCTTTTTATTATTTATGAGCGTCTTAGGTACTAAAACGCTAAAAAAAAAAAGCATGAAAAGAACGCCATATATAAAAATTACCGAAAGCTTTTTTTTTCGGTGTTTTGAGCTACTTACGTACCAAAACGCTAAAATGCATTCAAAACATTTTATGGAAAAGTATCATAACTTTACCAAAAGAACGTCTAGTTTAAGTGTTTTCAGCTTGTTACATAGAAAAATGCCAAAATGGATGCTGAGTTCCCTAGATAGGGTAAAGAAAGAACATTACGTAGAACGTTTGTTGTTCGAGCTTTTGAGATTCTTAAGTACCAAAAGGCTAAGACGCAGGCAAAACACCCTTTATAATGAAACAACTATACCAAAAACAAAATATACCAAATAACTATACCAAAAACATGTATTTTCAGAGTTTTGAGCTAGTAACATATAAATATTCTCAAATGCATGGAAAGAACTCTATATGGGTAACGAAAATAATATTAAGAAAAACGTGTATTTTAAGAGCTTCTTAGGTACGAAAGTGCTAAAAGGATTCAATAGCAATCCGTACGGCGAAACAAAATTTCATTACCAAAGACGTGTATTTTTTAGTGTTTTTCATATTGTTAGGTACCAAATGCCAAAATGAAAGCAAATCCACTTATGGGGGGAAACGAAACGACATCAACAGAAACGTGTCTTTTGAGAGTTTTTCAGTTTGTTAAGCTCGATAAACGTAAAAAAAAAGGAAAGGTATCACCCTGTATGGAAAAATAAAACATTAGAAAAAACGTGTTTTTCAGTGTTTTATCAATCATTTTAATACAAAAACACTAAAACGCATGCAAAACACCTATAGAGAAACAACCCAAAACAAATATTTTGATTCTTTCTCTTTCTTAGTTACCAAAACATCTTAAAACATACAAAACAGGTTACATTGGTAAAGAAAACGAGATTTCCAGAAACATTACTTTTGAGTTTTTATCACCGCGCTAGGAACCAAAATACTAAAATGCATGGAAAACACCTTAAAGTAAAAACAAAACAACTTTAACAAAAACGTCTCTTTATAGTGTTTTGAGCTACTTACGAAAACGTTAATACACGTTAAAAACATGTATTTGCAGTGTTTTTGAGCTTGTTACATAGTAAAAATATAAAAAAAATGCGTGGAAAGTTCTCTATATTTGGAAAGGAGACATTATGAGAAACATGTGTCAGAAGAGTTTTTGAGCTTCTCATATACCAAAGCGCTAAAACGCAAGAATATCATTCTATATGAAGAAACAGCAACACTACCAAAAAGGTATATTTTGAATGTATTTCACATTATGTATCAAAACGCCAACATAAATACAAAACATCCTATATGGAGAAAGAAAACGAGATTTCCTGGAACGTGGCTTTCGAATGTTTAAGTGTGTGCCAGAAACAAAACAACTTTAACAAAAACGTCTCTTTTTAGTGTATTTAGTTACTTACAAAAATGTTAAAACGCCCTTTATGTATTATATTCTTTATGTATTTATATTCTATTAAAAACGTGTATTTGGAGTGTTTTTGAGCTTGTTACATAGAAAAAATGTCAAAAATGCATGGAAAATACTCTATATGGTAAAAGGAGATATTATGAGAAACTTGCGTCAGGAGATTTTTTGAGCTTCTCTGGTACCAAAACGCTAAAACGTAAGAATATCACTCTATATGAAGAAACAGCAACACTACAAAAAGGTATATACTGAATGTATTTCACATTGTTAGATACCAAAACACCAAAATAAATAGAAAGCATTCTATATGGAGAAAGAAAATGAGACTTCCTGGAACGTGCATTTTTCAAGTGTTTACGTGCGTGCTAGACACCGAAACGCTAAAAAGCATGGAAAGCATCCTATATGGGAAAACAGAAGAGCATTACCAAAAACGTCTCTTTCTAGTCTTCTAAGCAACTTACGTAAGAAAATGATAAAAACTCATGTATCTCTGTATGACAAACAAAATAAATAGCAAAAACAAATATTTCGATTGTTTTTAAGCATGTCACAAAAATGCCAAAATGCTTCAAAGTACTTTAAATATGGGAAAAAAATACGAGAAACATGTATTATGAGTGTTTTTGACCTTATTAGGTACCAAAACAATTAAATACATGAATAGCACAGAAAATGGAGAAACAGAAAAAAAAAAACATTATCAAAACGTTTATTTTACGAATAATTCACATTTTTAGTATCTTGTGAGTATGTTTGAGCTACTTACGTACCAAAACGCTAAAACGTATATAAAACACCTTTTATGTAGAAACATAATAACATCATCAAAAATCAGCGTTTTTTTTCTTTTTTTTTTGAGCTTATTACTTACACAAACACCAAAATGCATCCAAAGTACCCTGTAAGGGGAGATGAGATAACGTTACCTGAAACGTGTATTAGCAATGGTTTTGAGCTTCTTGGGTACGAAAACGCTAAAATGCATAAATAGCACTCATTATGTAGAAACAGTACAACTTTATCAAGAATGTGTATTTTGAGTGTATTTTACTTTGGTAGTAACAAAACACTGAGCTGAATCTTAGCTATTTGGTACGTAAGACAATCAAAAGAATTTATAATATCCGTTTCTATTTATGTTCTTTTGGTAACCCATATCTTCCATATATATTCTGTTTAAAAGTACTCTATTTTTTTTAATATTGATCTTTCTACTTAAAAACAGTTTTCCATGTGTTTTAGCGTTTTGGCATGTAAGGTACTGAAAGACTCAATATATACGTTTTTTTTTATAATGTTTGATATTCCCATACAGGGGTTGTTTCCATGTATTTTAGCGTTTTGGTGCATAACATGCTTATAAACACTCCAAAGACATTTATCTGGAAATGTTATTTCCGGTGCTTTGCATGCATTTTGGCGTAAAAAGCACAAAAACACTCAAAATACTTGTTTTTTGGTAATAATAATAATGTATTCTTTCTCTATTAAGGATGTTTTGCTAGCGTTTTAGAATTTTGGTGCGTAAGAAACTCAAAACACTCAAGAGACACGTTTTTCGTAATGTTCTTCGGTATTCCTATATAGGGTTATTTCCATGCCTTTTAGCATTTTGGTGTATAACACGCTCATAAACACCAAAAACATTTATCTAGAAATGTTATTTTTTTTCCCATATACAGTGAATTGCATAAATTTTGGCTGTTTTGTACCTCAAAATAAACGTTTTTCGTAATGTTATTTTGTTTCTCTATATATAATGCTATTAAAGTTTTTTTTTTAATTTTGGACACTAAGAAGCTGTGAAAAACACTCATAACACACTTTTCTCGTAATGATTTTCTGTTATTAAATATAGGATATTTTGCATGAAATGCGCGTTTTCGTACATAACAATATAAATAACACTCATAGCATGTTTTCTTTTTTTATATAGTGTTGTTCTTTTTCTATATATAGAGTGTTATTAGCCATTTTGTTAAGGTCAATAATATTCATAATACACGTTTCTGCTAATCTCGTTATGCTTCACCATATAGGGTACATTTCATGTATTTCCCCGTTTCTGTACATAACAAGCTGAAAAACACTCATAATACATAGTTTTGGTAATATTATTCTGTTTCTTCATAACAGGTGTTTTTCATGAATTTTAGTGTTTAGGTACGTAAGAAGGTCGAAAACACACAAAAGACAACTTTTTGGAAATGTTTTTGTATTGAAAAATAGAGCCTTTCCATGCATTTTAGCGTTTTGGTAACTAAAACATTCAAAAAGCCTAAAAAGACACGTTCCTGGTAATTTCAATTCGTTTCCCTATAGAGCATGCATTTTATCGTTTTAGTACCTATAAAAAAAAAAAAAAACATATAAAGGTTAGGTTAGGTTAGGTTAGGTTAGGTTAGGTTAGGTTAAGAGTATATATATATATATATATATATATATATATATATATATATATATATATATATATATATATATATATATATATATATATATATATATATATATATATATATATATATATATATATATATATATATATATATATATATATATATATATATATATATATATATATATATATATATATATATATATATATATATATATATATATATATATATATATATATATATATATATATATATATATATATATATATATATATATATATATATATATATATATATATATATATATATATATATATATATATATATATATATATATATATATATATATATATATATATATATATATTGTTCTGTTTCTTCAAATCGCTTTGTATGCATTTTGACATTTTGTCACCTAACAAGGTGAAAAACACTCCAAACACGTTTTTTTTTTTTTCGTATTTTTTATCTGTATCTCTTATATAGTGCTTTTAAAGCGTTTTAGGGTTTCGGGACCGAAGCTCAGAAGCACTCATTACAGTATACACGTTTCTTGTAATATCGTTTCGTTTCCCGATACAGGGTACTTTGGATGCATTTTGGCTCTTTTCTATAAAAGAAATAAAAAAAAAACACTGAAAATCCACGTTTTTTGTAATGTTATTCTATTTATTCATAAAAAGTGTTTTGCATGCGTTTGAGTGTGTTTGTAAGGAAGAAACTAAAAAACACACAAAAGACACGTTTTTTTTTTTTTTAATGATTTGTATTCCCTTATAGGGTGCTTTCCATGGCTATTAGAGTTTTGGTCCCTAACATGCTCAAAAACTCTCAAAAGATACGTTCCTGGTATTGATATTTTGTTTCCTCATATACAGTACTTTGCATTCGTTTTGTTATTTTGTTACCTAACAATGTGCAAAACACCCAGAATACACGTTTTTTTTTATAATGTTGTTCTGTTTCTCTATAATGAATGCTTTTCATGTGTTTTATCATTTCCGTACCTAAGAATCTAAAAGAACACTTTTCTGACAATATAATTTTGTTTAATCATATAAAGTACATTGTAAAGTACATATAAAGTATTTTAAAGTTTTTATCCTTATGAAGCTAAAAAATACTAAAAATACACATTCTTTGGTAATTCTTTTGGTAATGTTTTGGTAATGTTTACACATTCTTTGGTAATGTTTGGTAATGTTTGGTGTATTCTGTTTCTCCATACGAAAGCTTTGCCTGCCTTTTTCGCATTTTAGGTATGTTAGGGGCTCCTAAACACTCCAAAGCCACATTTTCGGTAATGTTGTGTTGTATTCTGTTCACATATAGTGTAATCTCAATGCTTTTTGACATTTTGGTGCCTAACACGTTGATAAAAAATTAAACGACACATTTCTAGTCATATTATTTTGTTTTTCACCAAATAGAGTAATTTGGATTATTTTTTGCGTTTTTGCAACATATCACTCAAATGTTTTTATTAATATTGTTTTCTTTCTCTATTTAGAAAAAAAAAATGAGCTAAAAGGTATGAATAGAATTCTATTTATAGAAAAAGAACATTACCAAAAATGTGTATTTTGAGTATTTTCAGTGTTAGGTTCGAAAACGCCAAAAAAAAAAAAAAAAACCCAAATTACTAACAATACACGTTTTTCGTAATGTGCTTCATTTTCCCATGAAGAGTGCCTTGCATGCACTTAGGCGTTTTGGTAATTAATAATATAGAACGCACTGAAAGCAGACGCTTTTGGGAAATGTTATTTTTCTCTATATAAAGTGCTATTCATGTAAGTTTTTTTTTTTTTTATGTTTCAGGCCCCAAAACGTTAAAATACATAGAAAGCATCCTATATTGGGTTATGAAATTTTACGAGTTTGAGTGTTTAGTGTATTTGAGCTTCTTACGTATCAAAACGGGGGAAAAAAAATCTACAAAACACCGTTTATAGAGAAAGAAAATGATTTACTGAAAAAATGAGAATTTTTCAATGTTTTGAGCTTCTTATTTTAAAAAATAACAAATGCATGGAACGTACCGTATTTCAGAAATCAAATGATATTGCAAGAAACGTGTATTATGTGTTCCTGAAGCTGTTAATCTCAGGAATACACGTTTCTTACAATGTTCTTTTTGTCTCCCAATGTAGGATGCTTTCTATGAATTTTAGCGTTTTGTGTCCTAAAAAAAAAAAAACTGAAAACACACGTTTCCTGTAATGTATTTTCGTTTCTCCATATGGTTTTTGGCGTTTTGGGACCTAACATTATGAAAATACTCGAAATACACATTTTTTTTTCTACATATAGAATGATATTCATACCTTTTAGAGTTTTGGCACCTAAGAAGCTCAAACACACTCAAAATGCAAAATTGTCGTAATGTCTTTTCGTTTCCCAATATTAGATAATTTCCATGCATTTTTGCTTTTTTTCTACGAAAGAAGCTGAAAACTTTACTCTGTAAAGGGTATTTTGCAAGCATGTTTGTGTTTTAGTACAGAAGCACATCTAAAACACTCAAAAAATGTTTCTTGTAATTTTTTTTTTTTCCATTTAGACTGTTTTTTTTTTTATGATTCAGAGTGTTTTGTTGCCCTAGCATGTTTATAAACACTCAAAAGACACATTTCTGGAAATATAATTTCCTTTTGCCATATAAGGTGTTTTGCATTCATTTTCGCGTTTTGGTACCTAAACATGTGAAATACGCTGAAATCAAAGTTTTTAGTAATGTTATTCTGTTTCTTTTTATAGAGTGTTATTCATGCGTTTTAGTGTTTTGGTAACTAAGAAGCTTGTAATGTCCTTTCATTTCCCCATATAAGTTGCATTGCCTGCATTTTGCGATTTTCTACGCAACAAGCACAAAAAAAAACATTAAAACACTTGCTTTTCGTAATGTTCTCATCTTTTTTCAATAAAGAGTGATTGCATGCGTTTTAGCGTTTTGATTTATTTTATAAGTTTAATAACACAAAAAAGATCCATATAAGGTGGTTTCCATGCCTTTTGGTGTTTTCGTTACTAATTCGCTCAAAAACATCCAAAAGACTTGTTTCTGCTAAAATCGTTTCGTTTTCCCATATAGTAAGCTGTACATGGATTTTGGCGCTTTTGGTACCTAGTACTATGAAAACAATTAAGATACACGATTTTGGTAATGTTGCTCTGTTTCTTGATATAGATGCGTTTTAGCATTTCGTATCTAAGAAGCTCAAAACTCCCATAATACACTATTCTTGTAATGCCTTTTAATTTCCCCATATAGAGTTTTTCGCATGCATTTTTTCTTTTCATTTTTCTATGTAAATACACGTTTTTGGTAACGGTATTCTGTTTTTCATTTTCTTTTTTTGTTTTTGCATGGGTTTCAGCATTTTAGGACGTAAGTAGATCCAAATCACGGAGGAGACACGTTCTTTGGTAATATTGTTTTGTTTTTCTTTATAGTTTTTTTTTCTCCATGGTTTTATCGTAACACGCTCATAAGCACTCAAAAGACTCCTTTCTGTATGTTTCGTTTTTTTTTTTTTTTTTCCACCATATAAGGTCTTCAATTTTTTTTTTTGGTGGGGGCTCGGTTTCGGTACCTACTAATGTGAAATACACTCAAAATATACATTTTTTTGTTATGTGGTTCTGTTTCTTAATATAGAGAGCTGTTCATGCGTTTTAGCGTTTAGGTAACCCATAAAGTTGCTAAACACTTATAATATAAGTGTCTCGTATTGACGTTTCCTTCTCTCATATAGGACACTCATGCATATTGACGTTTTTACGTAACAAGCCCAAAAAGACTGAAAAATACTTCTTTTGGTTATATATATATATATATATATATATATATATATATATATATATATATATATATATATATATATATATATATATATATATATATATATATATATATGTGTGTGTGTGTGTGTGTGTGTGTGTGTGTGTGTGTATGTATATATATATTTTTTTTTCATAAAGGGTATTTTCAGAAGTTTTAGAGTATTGGTACATAAGCAGCTGCAAAAAAAAAACATTCTAAAGACACGATTTTGGTAATGATGTTTTCTATTCCCATATAAGGTGCTTCCATTACTTTTTAGCGTTTTGGTGCCTAGCACGCTCATAAATACTCAAGGCACGTTTCTAAAAATCTTGCTTTCTTTTCCCATAGAAGGTGCATTGCATGCATTTTTGTATTTTTGTACCTTATTGTAAAAAACCTGCAAATGCACGTTTTTTTGTTTATTTTTTTTCTCCTTATATATTCATATGTTTTAGCGTTTTTTGAACCTGTAAAAACAAAAAAACACTCATAATACAAGATTTATATAATGTCTTTTGCGAATCAAGGGTAATTTCCATGTTTATTTTATTTTTTTTTCATTTTTCTAACAAGCTGAAAAAAAAAAAACATTAAAAACGTGCCTTTCGAATGTTTAAGTGTGTGCTAGACACAAAGCAACTTTAACAATAAAGTCTCTTTTTTTGTCTTCTGAGCTACGTTTTTGTACTTAAGGCATAAGACCTACCTAAGACTTACCTAAGACTCATTCATAATACTTATTTCTAGTAATATTCTTTCATTACCTGAAATAGGGTTCTTAACGTGCATTTTGTCGTTTTTCTACGTAACAAGCTAAAAAATATTAAGAAATACTTCTTTTTGGTAATGGTATTCTTACTCCAAAAAGTGTGTTTTGTAAGCGTTTTAGCATTTTCATACGTAATAAGATAAAAACACCCATAGGATTTTTTTTTTTTTATGTAGGAAGGATACTGGCCAAGGGAAAAAAAAATCTAATAAAAAAAATGCTCACTGAAATGCCAGTCCCATAAAAGGGTCAAAGCAGTGGTCAAAAATTGGTGGATAAGTGTCTTGAAACCTCCCTCTTGAAGGAATTCAAGTCGTAGGAAGGTGGAAATACAGAAGCAGGCAGGGAGTTCCAGAGTTTACCAGAGAAAGGGATGAATGATTGAGAATACTGGTTAACTCTTGCGTTAGAGAGGTGGACAGAATAGGGGTGAGAGAAAGAAGAAAGTCTTGTGCAGTGAGGCCGCGGAAGGAGGGGAGGCATGCAGTTAGCAAGATCAGAAGAGCAGTTAGCATGAAAATAGCGGTAGAAGACAGCTAGATATGCAACATTGCGGCGGTGAGAGAGAGGCTGAAGACAGTCAATTAGAGGAGAGGAGTTGATGAGACGAAAAGCGTTTGATTCCACCCTGTCTAGAAGAGCAGTATGAGTGGAACCCCCCCAGACATGTGAAGCATACTCCATACATGGACGGATAAGGCCCTTGTACAGAGTTAGCAGCTGGCGGGGTGAGAAAAACTGGCGGAGACGTCTCAGAACACCTAACTTCATAGAAGCTGTTTTAGCTAGAGATGAGATGTGAAGTTTCCAGTTCAGATTATAAGTAAAGGACAGACCGAGGATGTTCAGTGTAGAAGAGGGGGACAGTTGAGCGTCATTGAAGAAGAGGGGATAGTTCTCTGGAAGGTTGTATCGAGTTGACATATGGAG
Organism: Scylla paramamosain; assembly: GCF_035594125.1. Taxonomy (NCBI): domain Eukaryota; kingdom Metazoa; phylum Arthropoda; class Malacostraca; order Decapoda; family Portunidae; genus Scylla; species Scylla paramamosain. Next base: position 234,443 of record NW_026973726.1, read on the forward strand.
GAATTGAGTTTTTGAGGCATTGAACAATACCAAGTTTGCTCTGCCCCAATCAGAAATTTTAGAAAGATCAGAAGTCAGGCGTTCTGTGGCTTCCCTGCGTGATATGTTTACCTCCTGAAGGGTTGGACGTCTATGAAAAGACGTGGAAAAGTGCAGAGTGCATCAGCGTAGGAGTGGATAGGACAAGAAGTTTGGTTTAGAAGATCATTAATGAATAATAAGAAGAGAGTGGGTGACAGGACAGAACCCTGAGGAACACCATTGTTAATAGATTTAGGAGAAGAACAGTGACCGTCTACCACAGCAGCAATAGAACGGTCAGAAAGGAAACTTGAAATGAAGTTACAGAGAGAAGTATAGAAACCGTAGGAGGGTAGTTTGGAAATTAAAGCTTTGTGCCAGACTCTATCAAAGGCTTTTGATATGTCCAAGGCAACAGCAAAAGTTTCACCAAAATCTCTAAAAGAGGATGACCAAGACTCAGTAAGGAAAGCCAGAAGATCACCAGTAGAGCGGCCTTGATGGAACCCATACTGGCGATCAGATAGAAGGTTGTGAAGTGATAGATGTTTAAGAATCTTCCTGTTGAGGATAGATTCAAAAACTTTAGATAAGCAGGAAATTAAAGCAATAGGACGGTAGCCTGAGGGATTAGAGCGATCACCCTTTTTAGGAACAGGTTCAATGTAAGCAAACTTCCAGCAAGAAGGAAAGGTAGATGTTGACAGACAGAGCTGAAAGAGTTTGACTAGGCAAGGTGCAAGCACGGAGGCACAGTTTCGGAGAACAATAGGAGGGACCCCATCAGGTCCATGAGCCTTACGAGGGTTTACGCCAGCGAGGGCATGGAAAACATCATTGCGAAGAATTTTAATATGTGGCATGAAGTAGTCAGAGGGTGGAGGAGAGGGAGGAACAAGCCCAGAATCGTCCAAGGTAGCGTTTTTAGCAAAGGTTTGAGCAAAGAGTTCAGCTTTAGAAATAGATGTGGTAGCAGTGGTGCCATCTGGTTGAAGTAGAGGAGGGAAAGAAGAAGAAGCAAAGTTATTGGAGATATTTTTGGCTAGATGCCAGAAATCACGAGGGGAGTTAGATCTTGAAAGGTTTTGACATTTTCTGTTAATGAAGGAGTTTTTGGCTAGTTGGAGAACAGACTTGGCATGGTTCCGGGCAGATATATAAAGTGCATGAGATTCTGGTGATGGAAGGCTTAAGTACCTTTTATGGGCCACCTCTCTATCATGTATAGCACGAGAACAAGCTGTGTTAAACCAAGGTTTAGAAGGTTTAGGACGAGAAAAAGAGTGAGGAATGTACGCCTCCATGCCAGACACTATCACCTCTATTATGCGCTCAGCACACAAAGACGGGTCTCTGACACGGAAGCAGTAGTCATTCCAAGGAAAATCAGCAAAATACCTCCTCAGGTCCCCCCAACTAGCAGAGGCAAAACGCCAGAGGCACCTTCGCTTAGGGGGATCCTGAGGAGGGATTGGAGTGATATGACAAGATAAAGATATGAGATTGTGATCGGAGGAGCCCAACGGAGAAGAAAGGGAGACAGCATAAGCAGAAGGATTAGAGATCAGGAAAAGGTCAAGAATGTTGGGCGTATCTCCAAGACGGTCAGGAATACGAGTAGGGTGTTGCACCAATTGCTCTAGGTCATGGAGGATAGCAAAGTTGCAGGCTAGTTCACCAGGATGGTCAGTGAAGGGAGAGGAAAGCCAAAGCTGGTGGTGAACATTGAAGTCTCCAAGAATGGAGATCTCTGCAAAAGGGAAGAGGGTCAAAATGTGCTCCACTTTGGAAGTTAAGTAGTCAAAGAATTTCTTATAGTCAGAGGAGTTAGGAGAGAGGTATACAGCACAGATAAATTTAGTATGAAAATGACTCTGTAGTCGGAGCCAGATGGTGGAAAACTCGGAAGATTCAAGAGCGTGGGCACGAGAGCAGGTTAAGTCATTGCGCACATAAACGCAGCATCCAGCTTTGGATCGAAAATGAGGATAGAGAAAGTAGGAGGGAACAGAAAAGGGGCTACTGTCAGTTGTCTCAGACACCTGAGTTTCAGTGAGGAAAAGAAGATGAGGTTTAGAAGAGGAGAGGTGGTGTTCTACAGATTGAAAATTAGATCTTAGACCGCGAATGTTACAGAAGTTAATGAAGAAAAAGTTGAGGGGGGTGTCAAGACACTTAGGGTCGTCGACAGAAAGGCAGTCCGACCTGGGGACATTTATGGTCCCCTCCCCAGATGGGGACTCCGAGGCTGGTGTAGGAGTCGCCATGATGATTTTAAAATTTTTGGGTGAAGGGTGTGTGTGTTATTAGGTGCTTGTAGTTTTGTGAGGAGGAAGAGAGTTGTCTTTAGAGGGCAGGTTGTGACTGTCCCCTTGTGTTGTGAGACACAAAGGGAAACGTTCAGTGAGGTCACAGCTGGGTTTAATGATAATTTTTTTCTTTTTTTTTTTTTTTGTAATGTTATATGGTATTCTCACACAAGGTTATTTTCAAGCATTTTAGTGTTATGGTGCATAACATGCTGACAAACACTCGATAAATATGTTTCTGGAAATTTCGTTTATTTTCCCCATATAGGATTTAATTATATATATAATCATATAGCGTTTAATTTCACCGTACGGGTTGCTTTGCATGAATTTTGGTGTTTTGTTGCATAAAATTGTGAAAATACTCAAAATACTATTTTTTTTTTTTTTGTAATGTTCTGTTTCTCCACATACAGTGTAATTCATGCGTTTTAGTGTTTTAGTACCTTAAAAGCTCAAAAACACTCAAAATACACGTCTCGTAATATTCTTTTGTTTGCCGATGTTCTGCACTTTCAATACATATTTGCGATTTTGTACGTAACAAATAAAAAAAAAACTGAAAATACATTTTTTTTTATTGTGTTGCCCTATATTGTTTTTGCATGCGGTTTAGCGTTTTTAAATGTAAGTAGCTAAAAACACTCAAAAGACACGTTTTTTTTTTTTTTCATACAAGGTGTTTTCCTTTCATTTTACTGTTTTTGTGTCTAATAAGCATCAAAATACATTCACAAGACATGTTCTTGGAAATGGAGAGGGTGCTGAGCATGCATTTTGGCATTCTAGAATCTAAGTATGTGAAAAACATTTAAAATACACGTTTTTGATAATACTGTACTCTTTTCCATATAGAATTTTATACAGAGAACGCTGAAACGTATGTAAAACGGCCTTCATGGAAAAAGGATATATTTTTTTTTATTAAAATCGTGTATTTGGAGTGTTTTTAGCTTGTTACACAGAAAAAAATTAAAAAATGGGTAGAAAGTACTCTACATGGGGAAAAGCAGATATTATGAGAAATTTGCGTCAGGAAAGTTTTTGAGCTTCTCAGGTACCAAAATGCTAAAACGCAAGAATATCACTCTATATGAAGAAACAGCAACACTACAAAAATAAGGTATATTTTGAATGTATTTCACATTGTTAGGTACCAAAATGCCAAAATGAATACAAAGCATCCTATATGGAGAAAGAAAACGAGACTTCCAGAAACGTTCCTTTCGAATGTTTGAGTGCGTGCTAGACACCCAAACGCTAAAAAGCATGGAAAGCATCGTATATGGGAAAACAAAAGAACATTACCAAAAACGTCTCTTTCCAATGTTATAAGCAAATTACGTAAGAAAATGCTAAAAACTCATGTATCTCTGTATGACAAATAAAATAGATACCAAAAACAATATTTCGAGTGTTTTTGAGCATGTTACAAAAAGGCCAAAATGCTTCAAAGTACTTTAAATGTGGGGAAAAAAAAGAATACGAGAACCATGTATTATGAGTGTTTTTTTTTTAGCTTATTAGGTGACAAAACAATAAAATGCATGAATAGCACTGAATATGGAGAAATAGAAAAAAAAAACATTATCGAAACGTTTATTTTACGAGTAATTCAAATTTTTTGTGTTTTGTTAGTGTGTTTGAGCTACCTACGTACCAAAACGATAAAACGTATACAAAACACCTTTTATGTAGAAACATTATCAAAAATAATTATTTACTTATTTACTTTTTATTTTTTGAGCTTGTTACGTAAACAAAAGCCAAAATACATGCAAAGTAACTTGTAAGGCTCAAGGAGCCTTACAAGTTTACAAGTTTGAGCCTTATTAATTATAAGGCTCAAAAACACTTAAAATACTCCTTTCTCGTAATGTCTTTTCGTTTCGACATGTAAGGTACTTTGCAGGTATTGTAGCGTTTTTCTACATAAGCTCAAATCACGATTTTTTTCATTTTGTTTTTGGTAGGATTTTGTTTCTCTATAAAAATTATTTGGATGCGTTTTAGCGTTTTGGTACGCAAGTACCTCAAAACACTGAAAAGAAATGTTTTACTATTTTATATATATATATATATATATATATATATATATATATATATATATATATATATATATATATATATATATATATATATATATATATATATATATATATATATATATATATATATATATATATATATATATATATATATATATATATATATATATATATATATATATATATATATATATATATATATATATATATATATATATATATATATATATATATATATATATATATATATATATATATATATATATATATATATATATATTTTTTTTTTCTTTTATTCCCATATAGGGTGATTTCCATACTTTATAGCGTGTTGTTCCATAGCATTGTCTTAAACACTCAAAAGATACGTTTCTGGAAATCTCATTTCCTTTCCATATATAGCTTGCTTTGTATTAATTTTGGCTTTTTGGTTCCTAAGAATGTGAAATACAATTAAAATACATAATAATAATAAAATTCTTAATGTTTTTCGTTTCCCTATTAAGGGTAATTTCCATGTTTTTCTTGCAATTTGCATGTTTGTTCCTAAGAATGTGAAATACAATTAAAATACATAATAATAATAATAATAATAATAATAATAATAATTATAATAATAATAATAATAATAATAATAATAATAATAATAATAATAATAATAATAAAATACCCTATTAAGGGTATTTTGCATTTTTTTTTGGGGGGGGGGGCGTTTTTGTATGGAACAAGATCAAAAACATTCAAAATGCTTCTTTTAGGTAATACTGTTCTTTTTCTCTATGAAGTATTTTTTGGATGAGTTATGCTTTTTGGTACGTAAGAAGATCAAAAACACTAAAAATGCATGTTTTTCGTAATGTTAAGCATTCCCATACTGGGTAAACTCCATGCTTTCTATTGTTTTGGTGCCTAACACGGTCAAAAATACTGAAAAGAAACGTTTCTGGTAATGTCGATTCGTTTCTATATTTACGAGGCATTACAATCATATTCGCGTTTTGTCTCCTAATAATGTGAAAAACACTGAAAATGCACGTTATTAATATTGTTCTGTTTCTTCATATATAGTGATATTCATGCTTTTTTAGCGTTTTGTTACCTATGAAACTTAAAACCACTTATAATACACGTTTTTTTTTTTATTGTTTTTCCATATAGGATACTTTCAATGCATTTTGGCATTTTTCTGTGTAATAGGATAAAAAAAAGACTTGTTTTGGTTAATGTTATTCCATTCTTCATATTTAAAGAATAATGTCAAAAGACTTTATTCTTTAATGTTCTTTTGTTTTCCCGAATAGGGTGTTTTCCTTGCTTTTTGCGTTTTGGCGCCTAACACACTCATAAACACTCAAAAAACACTTTTCTGGAAATTTCATTTCCTTTCCCCAAATATGGTGCTTTACATGCATTTTGGCGTTATGGCACTTAAAATATGAAATACATTAAAATGCTCTTTTTTTTTTCCTATTGCTATTCATGTGTTTTAGCGTTTAGGTACCTAAAAAAAACAGTGAAAATAAATGTTTCTTTTAATGTCTTTTCTTTTCCCCTCATAGTGTATTTTCCATGCACTTGTGCGTTTTGTGCATTTTATTGTTTTAGTACCTAATAAGCTCAAAAACACTCGTAACACATGTTTCTTTATTTTTCCACATTTCAAGTAGTTTGAAGCATTTTGGTCTTTTGTAACATGCTCAAAAATACTCGAAATACCTTTTTTTTTTTTTGTTTGTCATACAAAATTCATGAGTTTTTCGTAATTTTTTTACGCAAGTTGCTTAAAACACCGGAAAGAGACGTTTTTGGTAATGTTCTTTTGTTTTCCCATATAGTATGTTTTCCATGCTTTTAAGCGTTTCGGTGTCTAGAACGCACTCAAACATTCGAAAGGCACGTTTCTGGAAGTCTCGTTTTCTTTCTCCATATAGGATGCTTTGTATTCATTTTGGCGTTTTGGTACCTAACAATGTGAAATACATTCAAAATATACCTTTTTGGTAGTGTTGCTGTTTCTTCATATAGAATGATATTCCTGCGTTTTAGCGTTTTAGTACTTGAGAAGCTCAAAAACTCTCTTGACGCAAGTTTCTCATAATATTTCATTTCGCCATATAGAGTACTTTCCGCGCATTTTCAACATTTTTTTTCTATGTAACAAGCTAAAAAAAAACACTCCAAATACACGTTTTCATAGAAATATACTCTCTTTCCATGAAGAGCGTTTTACATACGTTTTAGCGTTCTTGTAAGTAGCTCAAAACACTAAAATGAAACGTTTTTTGTTAAAGTTGGATTGTTTTTACTTAAGGGTGTTTTCCATTCTTTTTAGTATTTTGGTTCCTAGCGCGGTCATAAACACTCAAAATAATGTTTCTGGAAATCTCGTTTTCTTTACCAATGTAAGCTGTTTTGTATGTTTTTTGACGTTTTGGTAACTAACAAAGTGAAAAAATCAAAATATTTGTTTTGCGTAAAATTTTTCTATCAAAGATATTTTGCATGCGTTTTAGTGTTTTTGTACTTAAGTGGTTTATAAACCACTCAAAAACACGTTTTTCCTAATGCTGATTTATTTTTCCATACAGGGTGATATCTATGCTTTTTTTTAACGTTTATCATGCTTAACACGCTGAAAAACTCTCAAAAGGCACGTTTCTGTTAATGTCGTTTCGTTTCCCCATATAGGTGGCTTTGCATGCATTTCGGCGTTTGGTACCTAATAATGTCAAAACACTAAAAAATACACAGCTTTGGTAATAAAATTTTGTTTCGCCATACAGAGTGCTATTAAAGACCTAAGAAGGTCTTAAAATACACGTTTTTCTTAATATTATTTTCGTTATCCATATAGAGTTCTTTCCATGCATTTAAGAATATTTATATGTAACAAGCCATGACAAGATGGAATGATGTCTTAAATAGGGAAGGAATGAGAATGAACAAACAAAAAACAGAAATAATGAAAGTTGGCAGAATAAAGGAGGAATGTAATATTTACATAGAAAACGTTAAACTGAAGCAGACCGACAAATTTTGTTATCTGGGAGTACTTTTCGACGAGGAAAACAGACAGAATATAGAAATTTTAAATAGAATACAGAAGTACAATGCAAATGTCAGTGCATTGTATCCCATACTTAAAGATAAGAATATTCCAACAAAAGCTAAAACCATAATATTTACAACAATACTAAGACCAGTACTTCTATATGGGTCAGAAACTTGGACACTGACAACAAGAACATCCTCACAAATACAAGCAGCAGAAATGAGAGTTCTGAGAATGATCCGAGGTGTGACCAGACTTGATAGAATTAGAAATGAAGAAACCAGAGAGAGATTAGGGATAACATCTGTACTGAAGATAATTGAAAAGAACAAATTGAGATGGTATGGACATGTCCAAAGAATGGAAGATACAAGATACGCAAGGAAGTTTCTGGAATGGGTTCCTCTAGGCAGGAGGCCGGTGGGACGACCTAGGAAGCGATGGATGCAGGGAGTTGAAGAAGCTACTGAACGAAGAGGAAGAAATCTACAAGAAATAACCAGAGATGAGGATTTCATGGATAGAGACCTTTGGAGAAGATTCGTAGAGGCCGGACACTGACAGGCATTGCCTACCTTGCGTCTGGTGAGAAAGGTGAGAACAAGCTCAAAACCCTGAAAATACACGTTTGTAGTATAGTTATACTGTTTCTCCAGAAACGGTGTTTTTCCTGCATCTAGGCCTTTTGGTACATAAGATTTTCATAAGCTCCAACATCAAACGTTCCACGTAATGTTCTTTCGTTACCCCATGTAAGAAACTTTGAATGCATTTTGGCATTTTTCTATATAAGAATCTGAAAAACACTCAAACTAGACGTTTTTTTGATAAAAATATATTTTACCATAAAGTGTGTTTTTCATGCATTTTAGCGTTTTGGTACGCAAATAGCTCAAAAACACCGAAAGGAGAAGCTTTTTGTAATTTTAATATTTTTTCGCCCTTATGGCGTTCTTTCCATATTTTTAGCGTTTTATTACCTAACACGCTCATAAATACTAAAAAGACACGTTTCTGGAAGTGTTGTTTCCTTTTCCCATATAGGTTATTTTATATTCATCTCGGTGTTTTGCAACCACCAAAGTGAAATACACTCAAAGTACATATTCTTGGTAAAGTTGTACTGTTTTTTCATATTGAGTTCTATTTTTCTTGGATACCAAAACGTTTTAGCGTTTTGGTACCCAAGAAGCTCAAAACCATTGCTCGTATACGTTTCAGGGAATGCTTTTTCGTTTCCCCTTACAGGGTAGTTTGCATGCATTTTGGCGTTTGTCTACGTAACAGGCTCAAAAAAAAAAAAAGAAAAAAAAGAAAATGAAAATTGATAATGTTATTCTGTTTCAACATAAAAGGTGTTTTGTATACGTTTTAGCGTTTTGGTGCGTAAGTAGCTCAAACAGTCTCACAAGACACTAAAAATGTGAATTACTCGTAAAATAAACGTTTTTTTTTTCTGTTTCTCCATATTCAGTGCTGTTCATGCATTTTATTGTTTTGGTACCTAATAAGCTCAAAAACACTCATAATACATGTTTCTCGTAATGTTTTTTTTTTTTTTTTTTACACATTTAAAGTAGTTTGAGGCATTTTTTGCCTTTTTGTAACATGCTCAAACAAAAAAAATCGAAATACTTGTTTTTGGTATTTATTTTGTTTGTTATACAGAGATACATGAGTTTTAACATTTTCTTACGCAAGTTGCTTAAAACACTGGAAAGAGACGTTTTTGGTAATGCTCTTTTGTTATCCCATATAGGATGATTTCCATGCTTTTTAGCGTTTCGGTGTCTCGCACGCACTCAAACATTCGAAAGGCATGTTTCTGGAAGTCTTGTATTCTTTCTTTATATAGGATGCTTTGTATTCATTTTGGCGTGTTGGTACCTAACAATGTGAAATACCTTCAAAATATACTTTTTTTTTTTGTTGTGTTGCTGTTTCTTCATAGAGAATGATATTCTTGCTTTTTAGCGTTTTAACCTGAGAAGCTCAAAAACTCTCCTGACGCAAGTTTCTCATAGTATCTCCTTTCCCATATACAAAGTACTTTCCACGCATTTTTTGAAACTTTTTCTATGTACCAAGCTCAAAAAGATTCCAAATACACGTTTTTAATAGAGATATACTCTTTTTCCATGAAGGGCGTTTTACATATGTATTACCGTTCTAAATGGAAAAATCTGTATGGAAAAGAGTACAACATTATCAAAAACGTGTATTTTGAGCGTTCTTTACATACTTAGATTCCAGAATGCCAAAATGCATGCTCAGCACCCTCTCCATTTCCAGGAACATGTCTTGTGAATGTGTTTTGATGTGTATTAGGCACAAAAACAGTAAAACGCATGGAAAACACCTTGTATGAAAAAAAAAGATCAAAAAATGTGTCTCGAGTGTTTTTAGCTACTTATATATCAAAACGTTAAGCTGCATCCAAAAACAATATAGAGAAACACAATAAATAAAAAAATGTATTTTCATTTTTTTTTTTAGTTTGTTACGTACAAAATCAGAAATATGTATTGAAAATGCAGAAGATAGGCAAACAAAAGAACATTACGAGAGACGTGTATTTTGAGTGTTTTTGAGCTTCTTAGGTACAAAAACAATAAAATGCATGAATTACACTGTATATGGAGAAAAAGAACATTAAAAAATAGTATTTTGAGTATTTTCACAATGTTATGCAACAAAACACCAAAATTCATGCAAAGCAACCCGTACGGTGAAATTAAATGACTTTTAGAAACATTGGTATGTACGAAAACGCGAAAATTCCTGCAAATTATCTTATATTGAATAACGAAAGGACATTACAAAAATATATATATATATATATATTTGAGCTTCTTAGGTTCTAAAACGCAAAAAAACTTCAACAGTATTATATGTAGAGAAAAGAACATTACCAAAAACGTGCATTTTAACTGTTTTTTGCATCGTTAGGTGCCAAACTCCCAAAATGCATGCAATGCACCCTATATGAGAAAAAAAAATTCCAGAAACATATTTGTGAGCATTTTATGCATCATATCACAAAAAAAAAAAAAAAATACATGGAATTAACCCTGTATGAGAATACAAAGTAACATTACAAAAATAAATATATAAATAAATTTAAACATATCCTATGAGTGTTTTTAGCTTCCTACGTACCATATGCTAAAATGCATGCAAAACACAATTTATGGAGTAAGAATAGCATTACCTAAAAGAAGTATTTTTAATATATATATATATATATATATATATATATATATATATATATATATATATATATATATATATATATATATATATATATATATATATATATATATATATATATATATATATATATATATTTTTTTTTTATTTTTTTTTTTTATTTACTTATTTACTTTTTTTTAGCGCGTTACGTATAAAAACGACAAAATGCATGTTAAGAACCCTATTTCAAGTATATTACTAGAAATAAATATTATGAGTGAATCTTAGGTAGGTCTTAGGTAGGTCTTATATCTTAGGTACAAAAACGCCAAAATGTATGAAAAGCACCTCTTATGTGAATTGAAATTCCATTTACATAAACATGTCTTTTGAGTGTTCTTTGAAGGTACAAGAAAACTAAAAAGCATGGAAAAAAAAAACCTACTATGGAAAATAAAAAAAACATTACCAAAACGTTTTTTTTTTTTTTTAGCTACTTACGTACCGAAACGCTAAAACACTTGCAAAACACCTTTTATAGAGAAACAATAACTTTAACAAAAACGTGCATTTTCTGTGTTCTTTTCAGCTTGTTACGCAAATATGCATTGAAAGTAATCTATATCGGGAAACAAAAGAACATTACAAGAGATGTGTATGTTTTAGTGTTTTTGAGTTTTTTAGGTACGAACGAATAACACTCTATATGGAGAAACAGAATAATAATACAAACAAATTTGTATTTTGTGTGTTTTTTACATCCTTACATAACAAAACACCAAAATGCATGCAAAGCAACCTCTACGGTGAAATAAAAACATTACAGGAAACGTATATTATGAGTGTTTTTGTGCATGTTTTACAATAAAACGCAAAAAAGTATGGAAAGCACCCGATATGGGAAAATAAAATAACAAAAAAACAAAAATTCCCCTGAGTGTTTTTGGGCTACTTAACTAACAGCCCTAAATCGCATGCAAACCCCCTTAATCGAGACACAGAGCAACATTAACAAAAACAAGTATTTTGAGTGTTTTTTTTTTTAGCTTGTTACTTACATAAACAATAAAATACAGGGAAAGTACATTTTACCGGAAAACGAGAGACATGTATTTAGTGTTTTTGGGCTTCTTAGATACCAAAACGCTGAAACGTATGAGTAACACACTATTTGGAAAAAGAACAGAATAACAGTACAAAAAATGAAACATGGGAAAAATAGGAAAAACGAAAGGACATTACGAAATATGTGTTTACGAGTGTTTTTTGAGCTTTTTGGGTATCATAAAGCCAAAAAGTGTTCTCCATATGGTGAAACAACAATATCAACAAAAGCGTGTAATTTAAGTGTTTTTTTACACTGTTAAGTACCAAAACGCCAAAATGCCTTATATAGGAAAAATAAACGACATTGTTAGGCAACAAAACTCTAAAAAAGAGCTTGAAAAGCACCCTATATGGCAATACAAAACGAATCTTGATTTTTTTTTTTTTTGAGCTACATGTGAAAATGCTAAAACGCATGCAAAGCAACTTTTATGGAAACACAGAGTAACATTATCAAAAATAAGTATTTTCAGAGTTTTTGAATGCAACGCAACCTATGGGAAGACAAAAAAGACATTACGAGAAACGTGTATTATGAATATTTTTGAGCTTGTCAATTACCAAAATGCTAAAACACATGAAGAGCTCTTTATATGGACAAAGAACAACACTACCAAGAAACGTGTATTTTGAGTTTACTTCACATTGTTAGATAACATAAATCCAAAATGCATATAAAAACTCCTTATATGGGGAAAGGAAACGACATTTTAAGATACGTATTTGTTGAGTCATTATGGACATGTTAGGCACCAAAACTCCCTGAAAACAATGAAAGTATCCTAAGTGGGAAAACAATACATCATTACCAAATACTACTCTTTTAAGTGTTTTTAAACTACTTACGTACCAAAAGGCTAAAACGCAGGAAAAACACCCTTTTTGGAGAAACCGTATAACTATAACATAAACGTGTATTTTCAGAGTGTTGAGCTTGTTACATATAAATATTTTCAAATGCATGGAAAGAACATATATATGGGTAACGAAAATAATATTAAGGAAAACGAGGAAAACGTCTATTTAAAGACCTTCTTAGGTACGAAAGTGTTAAAAGGCTTCAGTAGCAATCTGTATGGCGAAATAAAATTTCATTACTAAAGAAGTATATTTCTGAGTGTTTTTTTTCAGATTGTTAGGTACCAAACGCCAAAATGGGGAAACGAAACATTAACAAAAACGTGTGTTTTGATAGTTTTTCAGCGTGTTAAGCACGATAAACGTTAAAAAAGCATAGATGGAAAAATAAAACATTATCAAAAGTGTGTTTTTGAGTGTTTTATCAACCACTTAAGTACAAAAACAATAAGACGCATGCAAAACACGTTTTATAGAGAAATTTAACCCAAAACAAATATTTTGATTCTTTCACTTTGTTAATTACCAAAACGTCGAAAAGCATACAAAACAGCTCACAATGGTAAAAAAAAAAAAAAAAAAAAAAAAAAGATTTCCAGAAACATTACTTTTGAGTGTTTATGACTGCGTTAGGTACCAAAATAATAAAAAAACATGAAAAACACCCTAAAGTTTACCTAAACTTTAAGATAAACGTCTCTTTTTAGTGTTTTGAGCTACTTACGAAAACGTTAAAATGTATGTAAAACCCCCTTTATGGAAAAATAGTATATTTCTATTAAAAACGTGTATTTGGAGTGTTTTTGAGCTTGGTACATAGAAAAAATGTCAAAAATGAGTGGAAAGTACTCTATATGAGAAAGGAGATATTATGAGAAACTTGCACCAGGAGAGTTTTTGTGCTTCTCAGGTACTAAAACGCTAAAACTCAATAATATCACTCTATATAAAGAAACAGCAACACTATAAAAAAGGTATATTTTGAATGTATTTCACATTGTTGGGTACCAAAACGCCAAAATGAATGCAAAGCATCCTATATGGAGAAAGAAAATGAGACTTAAAGAAACGTGCCTTTTGAATGTTTGAGTGCGTGCTAGACACGAAAACGCTAAAAAACATGGAAAGCTTCCTATATGGGAAAACAAAAGAACATTACCAAAAACGTCTCTTTTCATTGTTTTAAGTAACGTAAGTTATTTAAAATTGCCAATGCAGTTTAAAAGGCCAATGCATGCAAAGCATGCATCAAAATGCCAAAATGCCAAAAATGTGGAAATGTGGAAATGCGAAAATGCTATATGTGGAAATGCTATATGTGGGAATATGCTATATGTGGAAATGAAAAGACATGAACACAAACGTGTTTTTTTTTATGTGTTTAAGAGCTATTCAACAAAACAAAAAAGAGTATGGAGAGCACCTACTTTAGGAAACCAAAATAGAATAACCAAAATAGTCTCGTTTTAGTGTTTTAAAACGCATGAAAAAAAAAAAAAAATAAATAAATAAATAAAACACGGAGAAAGTAAAACTTTACCAAAAAAACGTGTATTTTGAACATTTTTTTTTTTATCTAATTACGTATAGAACGCTAAAATGATTTTAATTTACAGTATATGAGGAAACGAAAAGACATCACGAAAAACGCGTATTATGAGAGTTTTTAAGTTTTAGGTGCTAAAATGCTAAAACCTATGAATAGCACTTTACAACAAAAAAGAAAACATTAACAAAAAAAGTGTTTTTTTGTTTTTTTCACTTTATTATGTATGAAAACACCAAAATACTTGTAAAGCCCCTATATGGGTAAAAAAAAAAAAAAAACAAGGAAATCGCTGTATAAGGGAATACAAATCATTACGAAAAAAAAGGTATCTTTAGTGCGTTTTGGAATTTATTACTTACCAAAATACTAAAACTGATGCAACACTCTTTATGGAAAAACACAATAACATTACCAAAAACATGTATATTTAGTGTTTTTGAGCTTTTTTACGTATAAAAACGCCAAAATGCATGCAAAGTACCCGGAATGGGGAAACGAGAAAAAAAAATTACAAGAAACATTTATTATGAGTGTTTTTGAGCTTCTTAGGGAACCGAAACGCTAAAACGTATGAATAGCACATTATATGGAGAAAAAGAACATTACCAATAACGTGTATTTTGAGATTGTTTCACATTGTTAGGTGATATAACGCAAAAATGCATGAAAAACAACCTATATGAGGAAAAATACTTATCCAAAAACGTTCCTCTGAGAGCTTATATGCGTGTTAGGCACGAAAACGCTAAAAAGCATCAAAAGCACCCTATATGGGAAAAGTAAACAACATTACTAAAAACGTGTCTTATGAGTGTTTTTGAGCTACTTACGTACCAAAACGCTACAAGACATGCAAAACACCATTTAGGGAGAAACACAATAACATAAAAAAAATAAAAAAAATAAATAAATAAATCAGTGTTTTTTTTTTTTTTTAGCTTGCTAGGCTGTAAAACTCGAAAGCTCTATATGGAGAATCAGAACAACATTATCGAAAACGTGTATTTTGAGTTTATTTCTCATTGTTGGGTATCAAAACGCCAAAATGCATGAAAAGCACCCTATATGGGGTAAGGAAGCAAGGTTTCCAGAAAACTACCCTTTTGAGCGTTTATGAGCGTGCTTAAGCACGAAAACGATAAAGAGCATGAAAAGCACCCTGCATGAGAAAACAAAACATTTTCAAAACAGTTTTTTTTCAGTGCCTTTGAGTTACTTACGAAGGTCCTTTGAGCTCGTTACGTAGAAAGGCACGGAAATCACCAACTATGGGGAAACGAAAAGACATTAGTTAAAACATATATTATAAGTGTTTTTGAGCTTCTTAGGTAACAAAACGATAAAACGCATAAATAGCACTCTATATAGAGAAACAGAATAACATTACCAAAAACGTTTTTGATCTTCTTAGGAACCAAAACGCTAAAACGCAAGATTAAAGAAACAGAATAATATTATCATGAACGTGTATTTTGAGTGTATTTCATATTGTTAAGTACCAAAACGCCAAAATGCATGCAAAGCACCCTATATTGGAAAAGAAAACGAAATTTCCAGAAACGTGTATTTTGAGTTTTAATAAGCGTGCTAGGCATCTAAACGAAAAAAAAAAAAAAAATGGAAAGCACCCTATATGTGAAAACAGAATATTCTAACAAAACAATATTCTAACCTACTTGTGTACCAAAACGTTAAAAAGCATGCAAAAGCTTTTTATGGAGAAACACTATAACTTTACAAAAAACGTGTATTTTGAATGTTTTTGAGCTTGCAACGTAGAAAAAAAAAGGCAAAATGCATGCAAAGCGGTCTATATGGGGGAACGAGAACAAGAAACGTGTGTCATTATTTTCAGCATAAATAGCACTCTCTATCGAGAAAGAACAACATTACTAAAAACATGTATTTTAAGTGTTTTTCCAGTTATTAGGTATCAAAACGCAAAAATGCTTCCAAAGCAAACCAAATGAGGAAACAAAACAACATTACAAAAAAAGTGTCTTTTGAGTGTTTTGAGTTACCAAAACGCTAAGAAGCATTCAAAAACACACTTTATGGAGAAACGGAGTAACAATACCAAAAACAAGTATTTTCAGTGTTTTCAGCTTGTTACATACAAAAACAAAAACACCAAAATACATTTAAAGTATCCTATAAGAGGAAACGAAAAGACTTTACGAGAAACGTCCATTATCGGTGTTTTTGAGCTACTTAGGTATCTAAACAATGAAGCACATCAATAGAAACTTTATGGAGAACATCATATCATGACCAAAAACGTGTATTTTGAGTATATTTCACAGTTAGTTATCAAAACCCCAAAATGCATACAGAGGACCCTGTATGGGGAAAGGATACGAGATTTTCAGAAACGTATCTTTAGAGTGTTATGAGCATTCTAGGCACTAAAACGGTAAAAAGCATGGAAAGCACCGTATATGGTAAAAAAAAAAAAAAAATCAATAATACCAAAAACATCTCTTTTTAATGTTTCATATAGAAACAGAATAATATTACCAAAAACGAGTGTTTTCAGCTTGTTACGTAGAAAATTCATGGAAAGCTATTAATATGGGGAAACGAAACGACATTTCAAGAAACGTATCTTTTGCGTGTTTTTATGCACGTTAGGCACCAAAACGCTGAAAAGCATGGAAATCACCCTATATAAGAATACAAAAGAACCTTACCAAAAACGTGTATTTTAAGTGTTTTCAGCTTCTTACCTACCAAAACGCTTAAACGTATTAAAAAAAGAACCTTTTTTTTCAGCTAGTTACGTACGAAAACGCCAAAAAAATTAATGCAAATGACCATTTATAAGAAGAGAAAACCACATCACGAAAGATGTGTATCATGAGTACCAAAAGTCCTAAAACGTATTAATAGCACATTATATCGAGGAAGACAACAGCATTACTAAAAACATGTATTTTGAGTTTCTTTTTTTTGTTTTTTTTAATAGTTACCTACCAAAATGCTTAAATGCTTGGAAAACCCACCGTATGTAAAAACTAAAAGTATTTTTGATCTAATTACGTACGAAAAATTTAAAATACATAGAAAATCACTTTTTATAAAGAAACAATAATATTACTTAAAACAACTTTTTTGAGAGATTTTTGAGCTTGATACGTACAAAAACGAAAAAAAAAAACATGCAAAGTACCTTATATGGTGAAAGGAAAAGACATCACAAGAAAAGAGTATTATGGGTGTTTTTAAGCTTCTTAGATACCAAATCAATTAAAGGTAACAACACGAGATTTCCAGAAACGTGTCTTTTGAGTGAGTGTTTATGAGAGATCTAGGCACTAAAATATTAAAAAACACGGAAAGCACCGTATATGGAAAAAGAAAACAATGTTACAAAAAAGTCACTATTAAGAGTTTTTTCAGCTATTTATGTACCAAAACTGAAAAAAAAACGTAAAAAAGCTTTAATGGAGAAACAGTATATCTTTACAAAAAACGTGTATTTTTAGTGTTTTGAACTTCTTACGTAAAAAGAAAAAAAAATCCCAGAATGCAATGCAAAGTACTCTCCTTGGGGAAGCGAAAAGACTGCGAAAAACAAATATTATAATAATTTTTGAGCTTCTTAGGTATCAAAACGCTAAATCGCATAAATATCACTGTATATGTAGAAACAAAATTAAATAAACAAAAAAAAACGTGTATTTTAAGAGTTTACACATTATTAGGTACCAAAACGCCAAAATGCATCCAAAGCATTACTAGAAATGTGTCTTTCGAGTGTTTTTTGAGCGAGTTAGACACCAAAACGATAAAAAGCATAGAAGTCACTCTGTATGCGAATACAAAACAACATTACGAATAACAGATCTTTTGAGAGTTTTGGGACTTACGTTCTTAAAACGTTCTCGTTCTAAAACGAGAAAACGCATGGAAAACACACTTTATAAAGAAATGTAATAACATTAACAAAATCAAGTGTTTTTTTTTTTTGCTTTTTTACGTAGAAAATTGCCGCAAATACAAAATACTCTATATGGAGAAAAAAAAAAAAAGGCCATTATGATTAACAGGCATTATGAGTGTTCTTCAGCATCTTAGAAAATCGCGAAAACGCGTTGATACCACTCTTTAATTAGAAACAGAACAACATTGCCAAAAACTTGTAAATCAACTGACAAAATGCATAGAAAAAGCCGGTTTTATGGAAAAACGAAACGACATTTCAAGAAACGTATCTTTTGCGTGTTTTTGTGCATGTTAGGCACTAAAACGCTAAAAAGCATGGAAAGCACAATATATGGAAGTAGAAAAAATCATTACCAAAAGCGTGTCGTTTGAGCTTTTCTCAGCTTCTTACGCACCAAAACGCTAAAAGGCGTGCAAAACACCCTTTATGGAGAAACAGAATAGCATTACCAGAAAAAAAAAAAAAGTTAATTGAGTGTTTTTCAGCTTGTTACGTACAGAAACGCCAAAATGGATGCAAAGACCACAAATGGGAAAACGAAAAGATATTACGAGAAACGTGCATTATAAGTGTTTTTGAGATTCTTCGGTACTAAAACGTTAAAACGCTTGAAGAGTACTCTATATAGAAAAACAAAACAATGTATCAAAAACGAGTATTTTCAGTCTGTTTCATATTGTTAGGTACGAAAAAGCCAACATGCAGGAAAAGCACCCTATATGGGTAAAAGAATCGACTTATCTAGAGACGTTTCTTTTGAGTGTTTAATATTATGATAGGAACCTAAATGCTAAAAAGAAAGGAAACCAGATTAAATAGGGAAACAAAACAATTTTACAAGAAAACGTTACCTTAGAGGGTTTTTTTTTTTACTATTTACGTACCAAAGCGATAAAACACACGCAAAACATCGTCTATGGAGATAGATATTACTAAAAAACAAGTATTTTGGGAGCTTTGAATTTCTTACGTAAAGTAACACCAAAATGCCTGGAAATTGCCCTATATGGCAAACAAAAGAATATTCCGAGAAACGTTGAGTGTTTTTCGGCGTCTTAGGTACCAAAATGGTAAAAAAAAATTGAATAGTGGTCTACATGGAGAAACAAAACATTACCAAAAACATGTATTTTGAGTATATTTCAAATTGTTAAACGCCAAAGCGCCAAAATGCATGCAAACCATCCTATATGGGGAAAGGAAAAGAAACGTGGTTTTGAATGTTTATGAACATGCGAGGGTCAAAAACAATAAAAAGAAAGTAAAGCACCGTATATGGGAAAACAGAACAATATTAGCAAAAGCTTCTCTGTTCCGTGTTTTTGAGTTATTTACAAACCAAAACGTTACAAGGCATGCAAAAAAAAAAAAACTTTAATGAAGAAAGAGTATAACTTAATGGAAAACGTTTATTTTTATTGATTTTGAGCTTGTTACGCAGAAAAAAATGCCAAAATCCGTGTAAAGTACTTAACACGATGAAATGAAAAGACATTTGGTGAAAAGTTTATTATGAGAGTTATGTACTTCTTAGGTATCAAAATGCAAAAACACATAAATAGCACTCACTAGAGCGAGTGCTATTTTTTTTTTTTACATTGTAAGGTCCGATAACGCCAAAATACATACAAAGAACCTTATATGGAGAAAGAAAGCGAAATTTCTAGAAACTTGTCTTTTGAGAGGTTATGAGCGTTATAGACAGCAAAAAACGTTAAAATGCACGAAAATGCTCCTATAAGGAAATACAACACAACATTACGCAAAACGTGTCTTTTGAGTGTTTTTGAACTTATTGCGTACCAAAAGTTTAAAACACATGCAAAACACCCTTTAAAAAGAAAAACAGGTATTTTGAGCGTTTTTGAACATCTTTCGTACAAAAACACACAAAAAAAAAAAATGTATACAAAATACTCTATATAAAGAGCCAAATGGAAATTACCAGAGACATACATTATAAGTATTTTGAGCTTCATAGGCACCAAAACGTTAAAACACATGACTAGCACTTTATATGGAAGAAGTAAGCAACATTACGAAAAACGTGTATATTAAGTGTACTTCACATTGTTAGTTACTAAAACGCCGAAATGCAGGCAATAAACACTATATGTGGAAAGGAAACAAATTTTCCAGAAACGTGTCTTTTTAGTATTATATTACCAAAAATAAGCATTTTGCATGTTTTCTAGCTTATTATTAAAAAAAAAAAAGACGTAATATATGCAAAATACCCTATATGGGAAAACGAAAGAGCATTACTTGAGACGCGTATTAGGTACGAAAACTCTAAAACGCATGAATAGCACTCTATATGGAAAACCAAAACATTACCGAAAATGTGTATTTTGGGCGTTATTCACATCGTTTTCTACCAAAACGCAAAATATGTGCAAAACCTCCTATATGGGGAAAGGTAACGACATTACCAGAAAGGTGTCTTTTTAAGTGTTTTGTGCATGTTCGCCACCAAAACGCTAGAAAGCATGGAATTCACCCTGTATGGTAACACAAAACAATATTACGAAAGAGCGTGTCTGTTCGGAGTTTTGATTTTCTTTAGAGAAACGCTAAAACGCATGTAAAACACATTTCAAAGAAGTATTTTGAGTGTTTTTGAGCTTATTACGTATAAAAACGTCAAAAAGCTTGGAAAGTACCTTATATAAGAAAAAATACGAGAAACGTCTATTATGGGTGTTTTTGAGCATCTTAGGTCCAAACTCGAAACCACTTGAATAGCAGTCTATATGGAGAAACAGAACAATATTACCAAAAACGTGTATTTTAAACGTATTTCACATTCTTGGGTGCCATTACGCCTAAATGCATGAGAACACATTATATGAAAAAAAGAAAAACACATCCACAAACGTGTATTTTGAGTGTTTATGAGCGTATTATGCAGAAAAAAAGCATATAAAGCATCCTATATACGAAAAAAAAAAAAAAACTACCAAAAACGTGTCTTTTGAGTTTTTTTTATGTACCTACGTAACAAAATAGTAAAACGCATGCAAAACACCGTTTATGGAAGAAAAAACATTAACATTACCGAAAGCAATTATTTTCAGTGTTTTAAGCTTGTTACGTACAAAAGCGTCAAAAATCATAGAAAATACTTCATATGAGTAAACGAAAACACATTACGAGAAACGTGAATTATGAGTGGTTTTGAGAATTTTACGTACAAAAACTCGGAAAAGCTTGAATGAGACTCTATATGAAGAATCAGAACATTACCAAAAACGTATATTTCACATGAGTATTAAAACGTCAAAATGTACGTAAAGCACCCTATATTAGAGAAGAATATTAGATTTTCAAAAACGTGTCTTTTGAGTGTTTTTGAGCGTGCTAGACAGTAAATTGCTAAAAAAAAAAAAAACATGAAAAGCACCCTATATGGAAGAACAAAACATTACATTTTTTTTTTTTTTAAGTTTTTGATATACCTACCTACGAAAACGCTAAAACGACAGAAAAAAACGCCCTATATGCAGAAAAAGAATGATATTACCAAAAACAAGTATTTTTTATTGTTTTGAGCTTGTTACGTTACCACAATACTGAAAATGGGTCCTTTGAGTGATTTGAGGTACTTACCTACCAAAACGATAAAATGCACGTAAAACATCCTTCAAGGATAAACACAATCACCTTACAAAAAACATGTATTTTTAGAGTTTTTGAGCTTGTTACGTAGAAAAACGCCAAAATGCATGGAAAATACCATATAAAAGTAAATGAAAACACATTACAAGAAACGTATATTATTAGTGTTTTTGAGCTTCTTTAGTACCAAATCCCAAAAACTTATGCATAACTCTCGATATGGAGAAACATAATAACATACCAAAAACTTGTATTTTGTGTGAATTTCGCATTGTTAGGTGAAAGAAAACAAAAATACAAGCAAAGCACCTTATGAATGGAAAGTATACGAGATTTCCAGGAACATGTCTTTTTCGTTTTTATGAGCGAACTAGGCACCAAAACACTAAAAATGATAAAAAGTACCCTATGTGGGTAAAGCGCTAACAGGCATAAATTGTATTCTATATTGTATTTTACATTGTTAGGTATTAAAACGTAAAATAATGGGAACAAAGTGGGGAAAGTAAAATAGATTTCAAGAAACGAGTCTTTTGAGTTTTTATGAGCGTGTAATGCACAAAACGCTAAAAAGCATCTGAAGCACCCTATATGGAAATAAAAAAAAAAACAATATAGTGTACAGTGTTTTTGATCTACTAACTTACCAAACCGTTAAACCGCATGCAAAATACCCTACATCGAGTAAGAATAATATCACCAAAAAAACGTCAAAAACGTATTCCTATATGGGGAAACGAAAAGACATTACAAGAAACGTACATTAAGAGTGTTTTTGAGCTTCTTAGGTACTAAAACACGAAACCGCATGAGTAGCACTCTATATGGAAAAAAAAAGGAAAAGAAAACAAAACTTTACCAAAACCATGTATTTCACTTTGTTAGGTACCAAAATACCAAAATGCATGCAAAGCATGGGGATAAGAAACGAGATATCTAGAAAACGTATCTTTTGAGTGTTTGGCACCAAAATTCTAAAAATTTCTTTTCAGTGTTTTCGAGATACTTACCAAAACGCTAAAACTGATGCAAAACCTCTTAATTGAGACAGAAAGTATCATTACCAAAAACAAGCATTTTGAGTGTTTATGAACGTAAAAATTCATGCAAAGTACCTTATATAAGGGAAAAGTAAAGAATATTACGAACGTGTATAATATTACGAACGTTGAATAACACTCTATGTGGAGAATCAGAACAATATTACCAAAAGCGTGTATTTTGTGTTTTTTTTTTCGTATTGTTAAGTATAAAACAGCCAAAATGCATGCAAAGCACTGTACGAGTATATAAGGAAAGGAAATTACATTTCCAGATACATGTCTTTGGAGTGTTTATAAGCATGTTATGCACTAAAACGCTAAAATGCATGGAAAACACCATATATGAGAATATCAAACAACATTATAAAAAAACGTATATATTAAGTTTTTCAGTTCCTTACATGCCAAAACACTAAAACGCATGGAAAACTCTTTTTAAGGAGAAAGAATAACATTATGAAAAAGAGTCCTTTAAAATTTGTTTTTTATAAAAACGAGAATATGTATGGAAAATATGGGCTACCAAAAGGACATAAATAGAAACGGATATTATGAATGCTTTTGATTGTCTTACGTACCAAATCGGTAAGATTCAGCTCGGCGTTTTGGTACTACCAAAGTAAAATACACTCAAAATACACATTCTTGGTAAAGTTGTACTCTTTCTCCATAATGAGTTTTAGCGTTTTCGTACCCAAAAAGTTCAAAATCATTGCTAATACACGTTTCAGGTAACGTTTTTTTGTTTCCCCTTACAGGGCACTTTGCATGCATTTTGGTGCTTGTCTACGTAACAAACTAAAAAAAAAAAAAAAAATTTTGATGATGTTATGTTTCTACATTAAACGTGTTTTGTATACGTTGTAGCGTTTTGGTACGTAAATAGCTCAAACACACTCACAAAACACAAAAAATTTGAATTACTCATAAAATTAACGTTTTCATAATGCTTTTTTTTTTTGTTTCTCCATTTTCAGTGCTATTCATGCATTTCATTCTTTTGGTACCTAATAAACTCAAAAACACTCATAATACATGTTTCTTGTATTTTTTTTCCCTCATTTAAAGTACTTTGAAGCATTTTGGTCTTTTCTTTAACATGTTCAAAACATTCGAAATACTTGTTTTTTGGTATTTATTTTGTTTGTCATACAGAGATACATGTGTTTTTAGCATTTTCTTGCGCAAGTTCCTTAAAACACTGGAAAGAGACGTTTTTGGTAATGTTCTTCTGTTTAATAGAAATATACTGTTTTTTCCATGAAGGGAGTTTTAACGTTTTCGTAAGTAGCTCAAAACACACACACAAAAAAAGACGTTTTTGTTAAAGTTGTTTTGTGTCTAGCACACACTTAAACATTCGAAAGGCACGATTTCAATGTTTTTTTTTTTTTTTTACATAGAAAAATAAAAAAAAAAAATACATGCAAAGTACTCTATATGGGTAAACTAAGAGGCATTACGAGAATAGTGTTTTGAGCTTCTTAGATACGAAATGCTAAAACGCATCTATATCAAGAAACAGAACAACTTTACCAAAATCGTGTATTTTGATTATTTTCACATTATTAGGTACCAAAAGCGCCAAAATCCATGTACAGCTTACTATATGAGAAAACGAAACGACATTATCAGAAACATGACTTTTGGGTGTTTTTGAGCGAATTAGTAACGAAAACGCCAAAAGGCATGGGAATCACCCTATATGGATCTTTTCAGTGTTATTGAACTTATAAAATAAATCAAAACGCTAAAACGTATGCAAACACTCTTTATTGAAAAAGATGAGAACATTACGAAAAGCAGGTGTTTTAATGTTTTTTTTTCTTTTTTTGTAGAAAAACGCAAATGCAGGCAATGCAACTTATATGGGGAAATGAAAGGACATTACTAGCTTCTTAGTTACCAAAACATTAAAACGCATGAATAACACTCTATAAAAAGAAACAGAATAACATTACTAAAAACTTTTATTTTCAACGTATTTCACATGTTTATGTACCAAAACGCCAAAATGAATGAAAACACCTTATATGGCAAAAGGAAATTATATTTCCAGAAATGTGTCTTTTAAGTGTTTATAAACATGTTAGGCACCAAAACACTCTAAACCATGGAAAACAGTGTAAATGGGGAAACAAAATCAAAAAAATTACAAAAAAAAACGTTTTTTAAGTGTTTTTGACCTACTTCCGTACTAAAACACTAACATGCTTGCAAAAGACCCTTGATGGAGAAAGAGAATAACGTTACCAAAAACAAGTATTATGAGTGTTTTCAGCTTTTTCGTAGGAAAAACGCAAAAATGCATGGAAAATACCCAAAATTGCGAAACGAAATGACATTACGACAATTTTGCATTTTAAGTGTGTCTGATCTTCTTAGGTACCAAAACTCTAAAAGGTATGAATATCATTCTATATGTAGAAAAAGAACAATACCAAAAATGTGTATTTCGAGCATTATCATAATGTTAGGTAATAAAACGCCCCCCCCAAAAAAACATATGGAGAAACGAAAATATATTACAAGAAACGTGTCTTTTCAGTGTTTTTTTTTTTTTTTAGGACACAAAACGCTGAAATTCATAAAAAAAAACATCCTAGATTGAGAGACAAAAAGAATATTGTAAGAAACGTGTATTCCTGAGATTAACAGCCTCAGGAACACATAATACACGTTTTTTGCAATATCGTTTCATTTCTGAAATACGGTACGTTCCATGCATTTTGGTATTTTTGTAGATAAGAAGCTCAAAACATTGAAAAATTCTCCTTTTTCAGTAAATTATTTTCATTCTATATAAACGGTGTTTTGCAGATTTTTTTTTTTTTTTACCATTTTGATACGTAAGAAGCAAAAAACACTAAACACTCAAACTCGTAATGTTTCATACCCCAATATAGGATGCTTTCTATGTATTTTAACGTTTTGGGGCCTAAAACATTAAAAAAAAATAAACTCTAAAATACATGAATAGCATGTATATATATAATATAGAGAAAAAATAATATTCCCCAAAAACGTCTGCTTTGAGTGCGTTTTACATTATTAATTACCAAAACACTTGAGTGCATTAAAAGCACTCTTCATGCGAAAAGGAAACACATTACGAGAGACGTGTATTTTTAGTAATTTGGGATTTTTTGGCGTTTTGATACCTAAAACTGAAAATACTCAAAATACACATATTTGGTAATGTTCTTTTTGTACAAATAGAATTCAATTCTTGCCTTTTAGCGTTTTGGTACCTAAGAAGCTCTTCTCTCTCTCTCTCTCTCTCTCTCTCTCTCTCTCTCTCTCTCTCTCTCTCTCTCTCTCTCTCTCTCTCTCTCTCTAGAGAAAGAAAATAATATTAATAAAAACTTTTATTTTGAGTGATAGGTTGCAAAAACGCCAAAATGAATGCAAATTACTTTATATGGTAAAAAAAAAAGACTAGAAACGTGTCGTTTGATTGTTTTCAACGTGTTAGGCACCAAAATGTTAAAAAGCATCGAGATCACCCTATATGTGAATTGAATACAAAACAACACTACCGAAAACGTGTCTTTGGAGTGTTTAGGAGCCTCTAACGTACCTAAAATGCGAAAAAGGTATGCAAAACTTTCGTATGGAGAAACAGAATAACATTACCAAAGAATATGTACTTTGAGTATTTTTTAGCTTCATAGGGACAAACACGTAAAAAAATACTTTATATGTACTTTACAAAGTACTTTATATGATTAAACAAAATGATATTGTCAGAAAAGTGTATTATATGAGTGTTTTTAGATTCTTAGGTACCGAAATGATAAAACACATGAAAAGCATTCATTATGGAGAAACAGAACAACATTACAAAAAACTGGGAGTTTTGCACATTGTTAGGTACCAAAATGACAAAACGCATGCAAAGCACTGTATATGAGGAAACGAAATGTCAATATCAGAAACGTATCTTTTGAGTGTTTTTGAGCATGTTAGGGACCAAAACTCTAATAACCATGGAAAGCACCCTATAAGGGAATACAGATCATTTTTTTTTTTTTAAGAAAAACGTGTCTTTGTGTGTTCTTCCTTACAAACACACTCAAACGCATGCAAAACACTTTTTATGAATAAATAGAATAACATTACAAAAATCGTGGATTTTCAGTGTCTTTGAATTTCTTTTATAGAAAAACGCCAAAATGCATGCAAAATACTCTGTATCGGGAAACGAAACGATATTACAAGAAACGTGTATACTGTAATGAGTGCTTCTGAGCTTCAGTCCCAAAACCCTAATACGCTTTAAAAGTACTCTATAAGAGATACAGATAAAAAAAAAAAAAACGAAAAAAAACGTGTTTTGAATATTTTTCGCCTTGTTAGGTAACAAAACGTCAAAATGCATACAAAGCAAGTGATTTGAAGAAGCAGAACAAGGTTTCCAAAATCGTGTATTGTGTGTTTGAACTCGTTAGGTACCAAAACACCAAAATGGATGCAAACAACTGTACATGGGGAATCTAAGAGACATTATGAGAAAAGTGTATAATGAGTGTTTCTGAGCTACTTATGTATCAAAACGCAAAAACGCATGAATAATGTCTTTTATGAAAAAAAAAAAAAAACGTTTATTTAGGTACCAAAATGCTAAAATGCATGTGGAGCAGTTTATATATATGGAAACGAAGCGACATTACCAGAAACGTGTCGTTTTAGTGTTTTTAAGCTTTTTAGGCATCCAAACGCAAAAATTGCATGGAAGGCACCATATTTTGGGATACAAAATAAAATTACCAATTTGTGTTTTTGAGCTTTTTTAAGACCCAAAGTGCTAAAACTCATTGAAAACATCCATTATAGAGAAACAAAACAGCATTAACAAAAAAAAGTATTTTTAGTGTTTTGAACTTGTTAGGCAAAGAAGCGGCAAAAAAAAAATGTATATATATATATATATATATATATATATATATATATATATATATATATATATATATATATATATATATATATATATATATATATATATATATATATATATATATATATATATATATATATATATATATATATATATATATATATATATATATATATATATATATATATATATATATATATATATATATATATATATATATATATATATATATATATATAACCTAGATGATGAAACAAAATATTTTCAGGAACGTGTGTTATGAATGTTATTGATCTTCCTAAGTAACAAAACGCTCAATAGCACTCTGTAGAAACGGAAAAAAAAGAAATATTACCAAAAAAGGCGTGTTATTAGTGTTATTCACATTGTTATGCAGAAAAATGAGAAAATTCATGGAAAGTATCCTATAGACGTTACGAGAAAAGTGTATCATTAATGTTTTTGAGTTTCAGTGGCTACAATACGCAAAAACGCTTCAATAGCACTATATATGGATAGCCAGAACAACATTACCAAAAAGGAGTATTTTGCTTTTGTTTTTTTTTACATTGTTAGATATCAAACTGTCAAAATGTATGCAAAGCACCCTATATGGGGAAAAGTAACGATATTTCTAGAAACGTGTCTTTTGAGTGTTTATCAGCGTGATATACACCAAAATGCTAAAATACATGGAAATCACCCTATATAGGAATACCAAATAACATTAAGAGAAACATGTCTTTTGAGTGTTTTAAGCTTTTTACGAACCAAAGCGCTAAAACGCATCAAGAGCACCGATATTTGAAAACAAAACAACTTTACCAGAAAAAAAAATCCTTCTGTGTGTTTTTGAGGTACTTACCTACCAAAATGGTAAAACGCCTGCCAAACCCCTTTTATTCAGACTCAGGGTAACATTACTGAAAAGAAGTATTATGAGTGTCTTTATAGTTGTTACGTACATAAAGGCCAAAATGCATGCATAGTACTCTATAGGGGAAAACGAAAAGACATTATGAAAAACGTGTATAAGGAGTATTTTTGTGCTTTTAAGGTACCAAAACGCGAAAACACGTTAAATAGCACTTTCTATGGAGAAAAAAAATTGCGTGTATTGAGGTATTTGAGTGTACCCAAACACCAAAATGCATGCAATATCTCCTATATGGGAAAACGAAACGACATTAGGAGAAACGTATCTTTTGAGTGTTTTTTTTTCTTTTTTTTATATTAGACAACAAAACAATATTACCAAAAACGACTTTTGAGATTATTAAGCTTCATACGTACGAAAACGCTAAAACGCACGCAAAACACCTTTTATAGAGATACAGAGTAACATTACCAAAACATGTATTTTTAAAGTTTTTGAGTTTGATACGTACATAAACGCAAAAATGCATTCAAAGTACACTATATGGGGAAACGAAAAGAAATTACAAGAAACGTGTATTATGAATGTTTTCATCTTTTTAGGTACTAAAACGCTAAATAAAACGCATAAATAGCACTCTATATGGAGAGGCAAAACAACATTACCAAAAATGTGTATTTCAAGTGTTTCACATAGCTTCAAAAACGCAAAAATGCATGCAAAGCACACTCTATGAGGAAAGGAACTGAAATTTCCAGAACCGTGTCTTCTAAGTGTTTATGAGTATTATATGCATCTAAACGCTAAAAAAAAAAAAAAAAAAATGGAAAACACTCTATATGCGTAATGAAAAAACACTTCCTTAATGGAGAGTTAATTCTTATACTTCTTCATTAATTGATGTTTTCTAAACTTTTGATTTTTGTCAATACTTTGTGGTTTCCTCTCACAGTCATATTCCTCAGTGGACAGTCATTTACTTGTTAGTTTACTCTACAACAGATTTTATTTATTTATTTATTTATTTGTTTTATTTATTTATTTATTTATTTATTTTATTTTTTTCCTTTTTCTGTATTTCATTCACAATTTTGTTTTTCAATGAATTAACAATCAATTTTTATTTATTTATTTATTTGTTTTATTTATTTATTTATTTGTTTATTTTATTTTTTTCCTTTTTCTGTATTTCATTCACAATTTTGTTTTTCAATAAATTAACAATCAATTCACGTGCATCTTAGGTTATATTATAAAGATTTCTGGGGCCATCTTACGTCCCGGGTATAAAACCTTGTTTTTCTTTTATAAATTTTGTCCATTTTTTTCTCATTATTATCTGATTTTGTCTCACAGTCTTGTTCCTCAATGTTGAGGTTTATTAAAGAAAATTACTATTTTTCTATTTTATTTTTTTTCTTGATTGTCTTCTGGTTTCTTCAGTGAATTTACACCCGATTCGAAAACTTCTTTGGTTGTGAATACACTTCTTTTTATCTGAGAGTTTATATATGTATATATATATATATATATATATATATATATATATATATATATATATATATATATATATATATATATATATATATATATATATATATATATATATATATATATATATATATATATATATATATATATATATATATATATATATATATATATATATATATATATATATATATATATATATATATATATATATATATATATATATATATATATATATATATATATATATATATATATATATATATATATATATATATATATATATATATATATATATATATATATATATATATACACATTCTTTTTTTTTCTCTGATTCTCTTTCACAGCTGTTCCTTAGCTGAGCATCACCCAATGTTTAGGTTTTTAATTAATGAAGAATTTTACTTTTACTTTTCTTCTTTTCATTATTTTCTGGTTTTCTCGATGCATTAACACTCAATAAGCTTCTTACTTTACCAGTATAAGTAGAAATTTTGCGTGTTTTAAACTTTTCTTATCATTATTTTCTGATTTCTTGTCACAAATCATTTTGTTTCTCACTAGAATCTTTTAGTTATTCCTCGGTAACACGTAATATTTATTTACTTTCGCATTTTTTTCTACTATTATTTTTTTTATTTGTTGTAATTTTGAAGTTTCCTTTCACCATAATGTTCTTCAATGGAATATTATTGAACGATTTCTTCGTTAAGACACTTTTCTCTTTTTTTTTTGAAAATTTTTATCTGGATTTCACTCACAATATAATTCCTTTACTTATTTTTTTTTCTTGTTATTTCTTCATTTCCTCTCACAGATAATTTTGTTCCTTACTGAAATATTACTGAATGATTTCTTCGTTAATTGATTTTCTTTTCTCTTTTATTTATTTCTTTTTCTTTTGCTTTTATATATATATATATATATATATATATATATATATATATATATATATATATATATATATATATATATATATATATATATATATATATATATATATATATATATATATATATATATATATATATATATATATATATATATATATATATATATATATATATTTACATTTCACTGACAGTCTTTTTCTTTGTGGAGAGTCACAATGTTTAGGCTTCCTCATTAATGGAGAGACTTTTGCTTATTTTTTAACTTTTTTTTCCATTATTTTCTTTAGTTGCACTCACGAACTTGTTCTTCATTGAATTTTTTTTTATTTTCCACTTTTTAGTCAATGTTTTCTAGATGATGCTTACATTTAATGTTTATGTTTCTTC
Organism: Scylla paramamosain; assembly: GCF_035594125.1. Lineage (NCBI taxonomy): Eukaryota > Metazoa > Arthropoda > Malacostraca > Decapoda > Portunidae > Scylla > Scylla paramamosain. The sequence continues at coordinate 265,734 of NW_026973726.1, forward strand.
ATTAATTCGTATTTTAAACTATTTTCCTTTATCGTCATTACTTCCTAGGTTCCTCTCACAATCTTGTTCCTCAGTGCATAGTCAGTTAATAGTTAGTTTCCTTGATAATAGACAGATTTTTTTTTCTTTTTGTCATTTTGTGGAGTTGATTTACTATTTTTCTCCTCAATTTCTCAAACAATTCAAAGGCATCTTTGTTCACGAGTATATAGATTTTTTTATATTTTTTTTATATCCATTCTTCAGTGTTTTCTGATTTCCTTTCAAAATATTGTACCTTAGGGGAGAATAAATTTTTTTATTCATCTATTTTTTCATTTATCAATTATTTTCTACTTTTTGTGATATTATTTCACTCGCAATCCTGTTCGTCACTGAAGACTCATTCTTTAAGTTTCTTAGTAGGCTTTTTTTGTAAACAATCAGGAATTTGGTCTTCAGTGTTTAGCAGCACGAGAGCCGTGAACGAGGCTCCGCGTACCTGTCCGCCCTTTATTCTGCTTCTGTGAACACAGTCGCGTCTTTAGGGCCGCCATCTCTCGGGCCCACTTCACTCGCGCGGGGCGTGGGGCCCCAGCGGGGCCTTCACCCCAGTGAAGTATTAATTCATTATTTTCTTTACCTTTTCTAATTTTTGTGACATTATTTCACTCGCAATCCTGTTCGTCACTGAGGATTCATTGTTTAAGTCTCTTAATCGACTTTTATTTCAAGCTACCTTCTTGTAAGCAATCAAGAATTTGGTCTTCAGTGTGAGTGACTCAGTGTTTAGCAGCACGAGAGCCGTGAACGATGCTCCGCCCACCTGTCCGCCCTTTATTTTGCTTCTGTGAACGCAGTCGCATCTTTAGGGCCGCCACCTCTCGGGCCCACTTCACTCGCGCGGGGCCTGGGGGTGGAGGCTGCGATGCCAGTACACTCAAATCCAGGTCAGGAACGTAATCACTAGGAAGGGTGTTATGGGTGTCAATTTTGCATTTTTGCACTGATTTTACATTCATCTTCTTGTAGCGCTTTTCCTTCCCTCCTGACGCTTTTCTGTTTCTTTTCAGCAAGGACACATTACGTTTGTGGCTGACCGGTAATTTTTTCTTTCTCAAATTCACTTTCTTCTTTACTTTCATCCCCGTCATCACCTTCTTCACGGGTGTTGGTGGGGAGGTCTTCCACCACCTCCACCTGCTGGTTACATTAACGTTCACTGTGGTTATCGGGCGATATGACAATATCTTCTTTTTCAAATCCTGTTCCTTCCCCGTATTCTCTTTACGCACAATTTTCTCCACCGGTGTTTTGGTTTTCTTATAGTCAGGCAATACTCGCTCTCTCTTCTTTCTTATGTTCTCTCTCCTTGTGCTATTCTTCATTCTGACATTAGTTAAAGATATAAATTTTGTTAAAGAGGGAAGGATAACTTTCTCTATAATGTCTTCTTTCTCAACGCCTTTCTCAAAATCTTGTTTTTCTTCCTCTTCTGCATAGTCCTTCAATGGAGGGACGGTGTTCACCTCTTCAGCGTCCGTCTCCTTTTTAGTCTCTTGTTCATGTTCTTCCGTTCCAGTGTGTTCTTCAGATGGATCCTTTTCCTCACTCTCAGAGTCTTCATCGTCTGTATCCTGAACCATCTGCATGTTACTGTTAACTGCTATATGCTGTATTCCTCCTTCCTTGTCCTTTTCTGAAACAAATTCGCTGTCAGTATCTTCCATCTCTTCTTGATCTGCATAGTCTTTCTCAGAAGCGGCGTTTTTCACATCTTCAATGTTTGCTTCCTCCTTCTGATAATAGTCTTCCCAAATATCGTTCTCCTTTCCTTCACGTGGATTGTCTTCCTTACTTACAGCGTCTTCATCGCCTTTTTCCTGAGCCAGCTTTACTTGACTCATTATTTCTGGTTCCTCTTCCTTCTCTGCGAAATCTCTCTCAGTATCTTCTTTATTTACCTTATCCATGTTCTCTTCCTTAGGAGGGCAGTTCGTCACAATTTCGGTGTCAGCTGCTTTCTCCTCCTTATCTCTCTTCTTTTTCTCAGGAGCCGCTTTTATAACATCTTCGATGTCCGTCTCCTCCTTTTCAGCCTTGTGCTCTTCATGTTCTTTCTGAGTTGCAGTCTCCTTTCCATCAGCAGCATCCTTTCTCTCGCGCCCAGTGTCCCTGTTACGACTGCGCTGAGCCTGAACCATCTGACCTTCTTTCTCTAATGTTTCATTGTTCCTGCATGGCTGAATATCGCGACGGACGGTGCGAGACGCACTGCGTTGGTGTTTTTGTGCAGCAGGAGCCTTTTCGCAGAATGAATTGCTGCTTGCCGTCCAGTTCTTGGCTCCCTCTGTTAGCATCGGGACTAGTGGTGGCAAGTTTATGATCTCGGGAGAAGTTAATATCTTTTTGGGTTCATTTCCTTTCTCTTTAAAACTGCTTAACAATGAAGTCATGTAGTTAGTCTTCACATTCATTTCATCATCTCCACGTTTATCGTACACTCCTTTCTTTTCTGACGCCTCACTGATCTCTTTCTTAGGAGAAACTGCCTGCTCGCCTTCTGAACTCGTTCGCTCCTTCTTAATGATTTTAAAACTTGTTTCCGTGACGTACAGGACAAATTTATCCGCCTCTCTGTCTCGCATTTCGTCCAAGAAGGTTGCCAGGCGGCTGTAGAGGACAACTTTCTTTCCTCGCCGCTGCTTGACTGACACCTTGACGGCCGCCTCGCCTGGTGTCCAGTACTCCCGGAACACCATGCCGTCCATGTACATGGCTGACTCCAGGGACGTGTACTTGTGGACACCAGCCTCGATCTTTTCGTGATTGAAGCGGAACCCAGCCACCTTGTTAAAGCGAGGTCCTCGTGGCCAGCAACAGCACCACAGAGTCGTCGCGTTGGGATCCTGCACGGATACCTTAACCCTGCGTGGGGGGCCGTGGAGAATGTCGCCATTCTCCACGACACACACCCCACGCATGTAATTGTTGAAGCTGTGCATAGCGTTCATCTTCATTCTTGATGGCTAACTAACTGCCTGCCAGCAGGTATGTGGAGGGTGATATTGGTGGGGGTGATATGGAAGTGCTTGACATTCAGCTTCCACAAACTCCAAGCTGTCTGCAGTAGTGTTGCCGCCTTGCAGAGCACCGTCTTTAGGGTTCACAGGCAGGGAGGCACGTCCACCACAGTTAGCGTGTTGGGGCTTGGGAGGTAATCCCTCGCTACCAACTCAGTAATCGGCCTCGACCAATAGGAAACTTCAGCGGCATTGCACCAGCCAATCACAACACACCTTTCATTACCTTTGTAATTGTTATTATTAATATTATTATTATTATTATTATTATTATTATTATTATTATTATTATTATTACTACTACTACTACTATTATACTACTACTGTTGCTGCTGCTAGTAATTCTTCTGCTTCTATTACTACTACTACTACTACTACTACTACTACTACTACTACTACTATTATTACTACTACTACTACTACTACTAGTATTACTGTTAATATTAATTCTAATGATGATATAGATGAAAATAATATAAAAATGAATTGTAGTAGTATTGGTAATAGTACTAAGAATAGTAAAAAATATCAAAGAGATAATATAAGTTATAAATTACTGATTTTTTTCATTCATAGAAATGAACAAAAAGAAAGAGAGAAATAGATAGATAGATAGATAGATAGAGAGCCAGAGAGAGAGAGAGAGAGAGAGAGAGAGAGAGAGAGAGAGAGAGAGAGAGAGAGAGAGAGAGAGAGAGAGAGAAACAAGATTATGAAGAAAAGATTATGAAGAAGAAAAAAAAAATATAGGTTTATTTATTCGTTTGTTAGTGTGTATATCTGCCTAGCTTGTACACATTTCCTTAAGACGTATCTACATGATTTCCTGAGGTTTCTGTAGTACCAAATATCGTCCCTCATCTGCAAAAGTCAACAAAGTTCTACGTACCTACTTGGATTCTGAATGCATAACGTATTGATGTATGATTCAACGCTATATGTTGAGAATCCGTTATTTCCCTACAGTTTTCTTCCGACGATCCATCTTATAAGACAAAAGAGACTCAGGATGGGCAAATGCTGTACATAAAAAGGACTAATTTATCGGCGCTGGAAAAACGTAAATATCTCCTGTTGGACTTTGCAACCGAGAGTGTGGGCAGGGATCGAACATTCTGTCTTTCATCCGGGAGTCGACCTTTGTACCAGTGAGCCACTCGAGTCCTTAGGGACACCAAGAAGAGTGGCTGTCCTTACGAAACGTAACGCAAAAAATAGTAATCTTCATTCTCTTCAGCAAATATTAATGTATACATGGCAAGAAGATGAAACCTCCGCCTTCCTCTCTCTCTCTCTCTCTCTCTCTCTCTCTCTCTCTCTCTCTCTCTCTCTCTCTCTCTCTCTCTCTCTCTCTCTCTCTCTCTGAATACTTAGCCCATTCAAGTCAATTACATGGTCGGTTCCCTGCGGTTGAAAATTAAAGATAATAGAATTGACAACTTTTAATTGGTTCATTTTATTGATAAGAAAGAGTTCAATCACATTTGTACTTCTCCACAATACTATCACATAAATTTGATTAGAAATATAAAATTTATTGTTAATTCATTGAGATTGAAATTTGTTTGCATTATGGTATCGCTATATTGCACTATTTACTTGTATATTTAACATGTTACGTAGTTCGCTTCCCGTAATTGAGCATGTCGCTGTTCGTGTGTGGAGGTTGTAACGTGAGAGTTGTTCGTGTGTGGAGGTTGTGACGTGGGAGTTGTTCGTGTGTGGAGGTTGTGACGTGGGAGTTGTTCGTGTGTGGAGGTTGTGAGGTGGGAGTTGTTCGTGTGTGGAGGTTGTGACGTGGGAGTTGTTCGTGTGTGGAGGTTGTGACGTGGGAGTTGTTCGTGTGTGGAGGTTGTGACGTGGGAGTTGTTCGTGTGTGGAGGTTGTGACGTGGGAGTTGTTCGTGTGTGGAGGTTGTGACGTGGGAGTTGTTCGTGTGTGTAGGTTGTGACGTGGGAGTTGTTCGTGTGTGGAGGTTGTGACGTGGGAGTTGTTCGTGTGTGGAGGTTGTGACGTGGGAGTTGTTCGTGTGTGGAGGTTGTGACGTGGGAGTTGTTCGTGTGTGGAGGTTGTGACGTGGGAGTTGATGGCGTGGCCAGTGCGATCTTGTTCCCCGGTGGCCGCGTGGGCTGCCTTTCATTTCACTTGGGAAATCTGTGTGGTGAGGTGGTGGCGTTGTGTGTGTGTGGGTTGTAGGGAACCGGCTCCATGTCCCAGCTGCAGGGAAACTAGTACGTGGGTGTTGGCACAGGGATTACAGTGGCTCAGGTGTGCGGCAGGAATTTTGTGTGAGTTTAACAAGTTTGTAAGCCATTTAGTGTAGTTTGATTATTCAATTGTTACAGTGTGAAGCTTGTCTTTGTGTTACGACAATTACACTTGTGCGATATGTGAGTGATAGGTTATAAAGACGTCCTGTTACAGTGTTTGTGGCCCTGGATCTGTGAGACATGTTGGTGTGTGATCCACTTCCAGGGAGGTTACGCAGGCATTCACCTTTGTGTTGATAGTGGAGGCACTGTGTGAGTCGTATATAATGTAGTTGTGTGACAAATGGTGACATTGATAAAGATTCGTAAACATTGTGATTATAGCGCATTGAATGGCAGTATGTTGGGAATGTTTTGATTGGTTACCGAACTGTGTCTGACATGCACTTTTTCAACAGGTTGGATCTTACAGTAAAGAGAGTTACTCCCGGTGCTGTCTTACACACACACACACACACACACACACACACACACACACACACATATATATATATATATATATATATATATATATATATATATATATATATATATATATATATATATATATATATATATATATATATATATATATATATATATATATATATATATATATATATATATATATATATATATATATATATATATATATATATATATATATATATATATATATATATATATATATATATATATATATATATATATATATATATATTGTATCACCAATGTGTAAGTAAGACAGCACCGGGAGTAACTCTCTTTACTATAAGGTCCAACCTGTTGAAAAGTGCATGTCAAACACAGTCTGAACGTGAATTGCTCGCTCTCCTCAATTCTTTGAGGAATGTAGTCTTCCCCCCTGATGAACCCATGGGCGACACAGACAGCATTATCACTCTATCCACCTGACGCCTGGGTCGCAGCTACAGGGTGCCACAGAACCGTGCAATTCTTCATAATGAAGCTTTCCAAGGTATGTAGTGTCAGGATGTTGTCGAGCCTGCCGGTTTACCTCACAATTCGCCATTGTTATTCGTTCCCAAGAAGCAAAGTGACTGGCGTGTTGTCATTGACTTCAGAAAATTAAATATATTCACTAATCCTGAACGATATCCAGTGCCGAGATTAGGTGATCTTCAATGTTTGGGTGTGTCAAATGCAGTATTTTTCATCCTAGATTTACATTCAGGATTTTCCGGGTTGAGTACATGGCCTTACACTGCTTTTATTTATTTATTTATTTTTCCTATGTAGGAGAAACACCGCCCAAGGGCAACAAAAATCCTTAAAAAAAAAAAAAAAAAAACACTGAGATACCGGTCCCCGAATAGGGTCTAAATCGGTAGTCAAAAACTGAAGGATAAGTGTCTTGCAACCTCCCTCTTGAAGGAATTCATATCATAGGAAGGTGGAAATACAGAAGCAGGCAGGGAGTTCAAGAGTTTACCAGAGGAAGGGGTGAATGACTGAGAATACTGGTTAACTCTTGTATTAGAGAGGTGGACAGAATAGGGATGAGAAAAAGAAGGAAGTCTTGTGGAGTGAGGCCGCGGGAGGAGGGGAGACATGCAGTTAGCAAGATCAGAAGAGCAGTTAGCATGAAAATAGCGGTAGAAGACAACTAAAGATGCAACATTGCGGCGATGAGATAGAGGCTGAGGACAGTCAGTTAGAGGAGAGTCCATGGTTGATGAGACGAAAAGCTTTTGAATCCACTTTGTCTAGAAGAGCGGTATAAGTGGAACCCCTCCCCCCAGGCATGTGAAGCATACTCCATATATGGACGAATAAGGCCCCTGTACAGATTTAGTAGCTGGAAGGGTAAGAAAAACTGGCGGAGACGTCTCAGAACGTCTAACTTCATAGAAGCTGTTTTTAGCTAGAAATGAGATGTGAAGTTTCCAGTTTAGATTATAAGTAAAGGACAGACCGAGGATGTTCAGCGTAGAAGAGGGGGACAGATGAGTGTTATTGAAGGAGAGGGGATAGTTGTCTGAAAGGTTGTGTTTGAGTTGATAGATGGAGGAATTGAGTTTTTTTGGCATTTAACAATACTAAGTTTGCTTTGATCCAGTTAAAAATCTTTAGAGATATCAAAAGTCAGGCGTTCTGTGGCGTGAACTGTTTACTTCCTGAAGGGTTGGACGTCTACAAAAAGACGTGGAAAAGTGCAGGGTGGTATCATCAGTGTAGGAGTCGGTAGAACAAGAATGTTTGTTTAGAACATCATTGATGAATAATAGGAAGAGAGTGGGTGACAGGACAGAATCCTGAGGAACACCACTGTTATTAGATTTAAGAGAAGAGCAGTGACAGTCTACTAGAGAACAATTGCACGGGCCCGGCATCCAAGAGCGCCAGTCCGAAGGTCTCACTAAATCATTCTTTCGGTATTAACCTCCTCTGGCCAGTTCATGTTCAAGTGCATGTCGCAAGGCTTACGAAACTCGCCTTTGACATTTCTAATATTAATGAACTCAGTTCTTTCCGGTCTCATCTGCAAAAGTGTGTTTTGTTTCCTCGATAACGTTATCATAGCATCCAAGAATCAAAAGAGCATTTTCACACATTGTCTCTCTTTATGTGACGCTTTGAAGCTGCTGGCTTAAAGATCAAACGCAGCAAATGTTCCTTTCTCAAGAAGGAAGCCAAATTCCTTGGACATAATGTTGACAAGGCCAGTATCCACACCTTAGATAAGGTCGCTTCTGTGAATTTTTTTTTTTCTGTTCCTACCAATATCAATCAGATCAGACAATTCATTGGTCTTTCTGGCTTTTACCGCAAGTATATCAAAATTTTCAGTCAAATTACAGTCTCTCATTCATCAGGTCAAGAAAAATGTTTCATTCATCTTCTCTGAGAAGGAACAAAATGCCTTTGATGACTCCAAACTCCAAATTCCCTTGTGTAAAGTACCAGTCCTTCCTATTCCTAATTTCGAGAAGAGTTTTATCTTAAGCAGAGACGCTTCAGGCTTTGTAATATGTGCTGTTCTTATGCAAAAAGGCTCACTTAGCAAACATCGCGTAATAGCATATGCTAGCGGACTCCTCAAGAAGGCAGAACAAAATTATGACGTCATGAACTGTGAAAGTTTCGCTCTGATTTGGGCGTTACCTTATTTTCGTGAGCTCCTATTAGGCTACAAAATTCATGTCCACACCGATCATTACGCTGTCACAGATATCTTCAAAGGCAACAACTCAACAGGTAAATTTGCTCGCTGGCAACTTATGATTCAGGAATTCAGTCCTAAAACTTCGTACATTCCTTGGAAAGCCAATTCGGTTGCTGATGCGTTATCACGCCTTGTTGCCCCTGTTTCAGGCATCGCAGATAATGGTGCAGTGCCAACCATGGACGAGATCAAGAGACATCAACACTCAAACACGTATATATATATATATATATATATATATATATATATATATATATATATATATATATATATATATATATATATATATATATATATATATATATATATATATATATATATATATATATATATTACCTGGAATCTGGTGATTAGACTAATCTTCTTAAGTTGCAAGTTAGCGCTGATACATTGTTCATGCAAGACGGTCTTCAGTTTAATTCAAATGAGATCACTACTAACAATTCTAATGAACGTTTATCTCGACTCGTGATACCTCAGTCTTTAGTGAGTATCATTCTTGACCATGTCCACGACTCACCTCACCAGGACATCCAGGTCGAGAGAGATGCCTTGCACAGGCAAAAACTATCATACTTCTGGCACACTATGAGGAAGGATATTTTTCAGCATTGCACTCTGCGGTCTCAATGCGCTTCACACCAGCCATCACTCGCTCACGACAGTCCCCCACTTCCATATCCTACTGCTTCAGTGCCTTGGGATGCAGTTTTGGTTGATTTGCTCAAGCTCCCACTTACAGAGAATGGTTATCAGCATCTTCTAGTATGTGTTGATACTTTCTCACGCTTCACTATCCTCGTTGCTCTCGAGGAAAAAACTTAAAATTTTGTTGGTCGCACAATCATTGATAACATCATTTTGTCCTTATGACTCTCCTCGTGTCCTCTTATCTGATAACGGCCCAAAATTCAATAACGCTGTCTTACAGGAGATTCGCAACGAATTTCACATTTACAAATTTAACATTGTACCTGAGTCTCACAGTTCAAACAGCAAAGTAGAGCTTTGCAATAAACGTATCCTTGACGTTCTGCTTTAACTAACAGAAGCAAAGGACTCGTGGGACGAATGGCTTCCTCAGCTAACCTGCTCTATCAACTCAGTGATTCATTCTACCATCAACAAGTCTCCTTATTTCGTACTGTTCGGTAAAGACAAATGTCTTGCATACGAGTTTTTTCATAGTGTTTCGCGCCCTTTCTACACCATGGGTGACTACATCAAATGTCTGTGCGATTTTCAACACACACATAAGATCATTCATGGTTGCCTCACTGCGTCGCAAAGTGAAATGTTGAAGAAACAACACCACGGAACAACAAATCCCTCCATCCAAACAGGTAATAACGTTTACACTAGAGTTCATGATCGCAACTCTAAGTTAGACTCAGTGTTCACTGGCCCATGTCGTGTGACTGAATCTCTCCATGGACACAAAGTCAAGCTCTTGGATTTTAAGACCTAAGCAGAACAAGTCGTCCACGTCGATCACTTGAAAGGCGTTACCAAAGGTTTCACTGGTGAGCGTGGTAACACTTCGTTCTGACTCCACTGATCTACATAGCTCATCAAGTTTTGTAACGGTGTCACATAACTAATAATAATATGTATTGTAATTATAATGCCTTGCCTGATTAGCAATATAAGTGTATGTATACAGATATGCATTAGTGTAGATAGTGGGTGTTGGCGATAAGGGTGGGGCGGATATGATCACGCCACCCTACGTCACACACACACACACACCGTGGAACTTTCCATACTCCTTTTATTGCCATGGATAAGTAATCGGTAGTACCTGCATTATAGTATCTAAGTATTCTCCATAGTTAATCTCTCCCTAATGTATTTTGGCAAGTATTACTCTTAGCTATAAGTAGCTTTTCCCTTGACTTATTTATGTAAATAGAGAGTTACAATTAAAAATATATTCATGTAGTGTGAGTGCGGTCAACCCGCCCCTATTTCTACTGTCAGCACTTTTTGAAGGCGCTAAGCGTCCCTTGTGCCGGCTCCGGCAGTCTCTTGCCAGGGTGTAACGCTGTACCACGCAGAGGACATCCGTTGTCCCGTACACGCCACACCCTTCTCCAGAACTCTGTACATATATCTAAATAAACATATTTTTATACGTTCACCTTTGACATTCACCTGATAACCACAGCAACTCGCCACGAGTGACTTTACCTACTACATAAAGGTAAGAAACTAATGAACAGTGTTCAGCGGTAATTGATCATTCAAACAACTCTGGAACAGTTTAACTCCACACACCTTCTTACAGGCAAAATCTTCGCTCTCACTCTAAGGTTTAATCATTCTCAGAGTTCAATATTCTGTATATATTATGTGTATATTCTCTCTTGCTTAAATGTACCGTGTTCTTTATTATCATATCATGTATTGCTGTCTGAGTGTTAATCTTAAAGATTATTCCTCGTGTAATATATATTATCATTATTTTTGTCTTCATGTCTTCTTGCTCATGTATTATGAGGTGTTATTATATCCAATGCGAGGACGCATTTTTTTTTTTCGTCGAAAGAGGCACTGCATCACTCGTATCATCATTATTACCATCATTATTATAATGACACATGAAATTATTCATAATTTCATGTTTCGTGTCCCATTGTTCAGCATTCTCCACGTGGCGAGTCTGAGCTATTTTTAAATCTTTCTTCCCTCCTTTCTTCCTCTCAAGTGATCACCCTTGCTCACATTCTGCCAGAGTCGTTAGGGAAAACACCTCCTCGGAGGTCATTGTTTAAATTAGGGTTGTTTTGTGACTGGCTCAAATTCTCCAGTTTCCGGGCTACGATTGACCTATTTCCCATCTCTGCTATTGGTCAGTTCCTCCTGATCGTGATCCTGAATCTTCTTCATAAATAGAACTGTATTTGTATGTAGAGTGAGTCATCCGAGGAGAGAGTCCTCAGCGCAGAGAGTTCAGAGAGGGTGGAAGCATCAAGTCACGTCTGTTATATCAGTGTCTCGAGATCAAACGTGTACTACTATATCGCCATTAAAAGAAGAAAGGTGACTGTGTCTGTGTAAACTTTATTTGCACTATAATATCTAACCACTAACCGCACAACAATCCACATTACCATATTTACATAGCCGGGGAACTTCAACCTTCAACAGTAACAACAGCAAGCAGCAATCATTCCTCAACGTAAGGACCAGAACTTTCACCGATACACTATTACTACCACCACCACCACCACCACCACCCCACTACCTCTCCTTCCACCCCCAGCTTCTCCCGCTCCTGCATTCAGTAGTTTCACTCTCCCCACCTCTCCCTCGTCCTTTTTCCCCCGACAGTGGTTCCTTATGGGGAGCCTTCGCGCACAGGGTATTTTAGTTGGCGGCAAAATAATTGGGCTGATTTATGAGTGGTATTTGTTCTGGCTGCCTGGAATAAATGGTTCTATTTATTTTGTGGGCGCCGCAGCACCATCCTGCTCTCCTCCACCTCCTCCTCCTTCTCCTCCTCCTGTTACCTTTGACATTGTGCTCCTCATCTTCCTAGTCCTCCTCCTCCTCTCTCTCCTCCTTTTTTTTTTTTCTTTTTTTTCATCCTCCTCCTCCTTTTTCTCCTGTTATCTTTTCTTTGTTTCCTACTTTTTTTTTTGTTGGATGTAGTCCGTATTGAGGTTTTTGCTCCCTTTCTTTTCTTTTTTCTCTACATTGTTTTTTTTTCCTTTTCGTCTCTCCCTCTCTCTCTCTCTCTCTCTCTCTCTCTCTCTCTCTCTCTCTCTCTCTCTCTCTCTCTCTCTCTCTCTCTCTCTCTCTCTCTCATTGTCCGGGGTGTCCCTGTACGCATTCACCGCCCCCATTCATTTCCTTAACATTCGGAGTGAGGCGCTCCAAACGTACTCATATCAAAGAATTGATTAAAAAAATGAAATCAAAAGTTGGAATCTACAAGATACGTTTTGACTACAGCGAGCTGCAACTGACCAGTGAGCAGCAGCGGGTTGCCAGCAGCAGGGCAGAGGCTGCACGCCGGTGTCGCCAGCTGGCCCGGCAAAGTCAAGGTGCCGGTGCCGTCCGCGAGCACCCTCGAGGCCACGCCAAGGATGCCCCCATTGCCGTGAGGGCCGCTTCTAATGTGGCCCCATCTCCACAAACAAGGCCACAGCTGATCTGCCACAACAAGCTATCCACCCAAAGGCGACAACAGGCCATCTCCCACAAGGAGGGTAGTGGGAATAGTTTAAGAATAGTGTAGGAATAGTAGCAGTAGAAGTAGTAGCAACCGTAGATGTAGTCGTAGCAGTAAAAGCTATCCACCCAAAGGCGACAACAGGCCATCTCCCACAAGACGGCCACCATCTCCCCAAAGGCGGCCGCCATCTCCCACAAGACGGCCGCCATCTCCCCAAAGGTGGCCACCATCTCCCCAAAGGCGACCGCCATCTCCCCAAAGGCGGCCGCCATCTCCCCAAAGGCGGTCGCCATCTCCCCAAAGGCGGTCGCCATCTCCCCAAAGGCGGTCGCCATCTCCCCAAAGGCGGCCTCTATCTCCCCAAAGGCGGCCGCCATCTCCCCAAAGGCGGTCGCTATCTCCCCAAAGGCGGTCGCCATCTCCCCAAAGGCGGTCGCTATCTCCCCAAAGGCGGTCGCCATCTCCCCAAAGGCGGTCGCTATCTCCCCAAAGGCGGTCGCCATCTCCCCAAAGGCGGTCGCTATCTCCCCAAAGGCGGTCGCTATCTCCCCAAAGGCGGCTAAAATCTAGTGGGAATGGCATAGGAATAGCATGGGAATAGTGTAGGAACAGTAGCAGTAGTAATAGCAGTAGAAGTAGCAGTAGAAGTAGAAGTAGCAGTAGAAGTAGGAGTAGTAATAACAGTAGAAGTAGCAGTAGAAGTAGAAGTAGCAGTAGAAGTAGGAGTAGTAATAACAGTAGAAGTAGCAGTAGAAGTAGCAGTAGTAATAACAGTAGAAGTAGCAGTAGAAGTAGCAGTAGTAATAACAGTAGAAGTAGCAGTAGAAGTAGCAGTAGTAATAACAGTAGAAGTAGCAGTAGAAGTAGCAGTAGTAATAACAGTAGAAGTAGCAGTAGAAGTAGCAGTAGTAATAACAGTAGAAGTAGCAGTAGTAATAGCAGTAGAAGTAGCAGTAGAAGTAGCAGTAGTAATAACAGTAGAAGTAGCAGTAGAAGTAGCAGTAGAAGTAGTAGTAGAATTAGCAGTAGAAATAGCAGTAGAAGTAGAAGTAGCAGTAGAAGTAGCAGTAGAAGTAGCAGTAGAAATAGCAGTAGAAGTAGAAGTAGCAGTAGTAATAGCAGTAGAAGTAGCAGTAGAAGTAGCAGTAGAAGTAGTAGTAGTAGTAGTAGTAGTAGTAGTAGTAGTAGTAGTAACTATAATAATAATAATAATAATAATAATAATAATAATAATAATAATAATAATAATAATGAAAATAATAATAATGAAAATAATAGCAATTAAAATAATGACAATAATAATAATAATAATAATAATAATAATAATAATAATAATAATAATAATGATAATAATAATAATAATAATAATAATAATAATAGTGTCCTTTCCACTAACCTACCTTTTGTCTGTAGTAAGTCATTTCTTTCCTTACATAATATTCTTCCTTTCCATTATTTTTTCCCTTTCATCTTTTCCTCTCTTCCATCTCGTAGCATCATTCCTTCCATCCTTATTCTTCCTTTATTCCTTCATTCTTTCTTCCCTTCCCTCCTACCTTTCCTTTTTTTTTTCAACCTTCCATAATTTCTTCATTCCATTCTCTTCGATCTTCCGTCCTTTTTTTCATCTTTTCTCCCATTGCATCCGTTATGTTCCCCTTTACCAAACATCTACCATTTCATTTTAAATTTCTCCCCTTCTGTCTTATCTTTCAACCCTCCCAGTCTTCTCAGTCTATCTTCCTTCCTTCATTCCTTCCCTCTTTTCTTCCTTATCAAACAGCCACTCTTCCATCTACTATCTCTAAACATTTACCATTCCAATCTACATTTCTCTCCTTCTATCTTATCTTTCAACACTCACAGTCTTCTTATTCAATTTTCCTTCCTTCCTTCCTTCCTTCCTTCCTTCCTTCCTTCCTTATTCCGCCTTTCCTCCATCGGCTTTTCTTTTCAAACCACATCACTTGTCACCATCTTGTCCTTCCTTCCTCCTCCCTCCACCCTTTCTCTTCTCTCATGTAGGCCACTACATGACTCGCACGTCCACGACGGAGCTAAGACATCCCAGCCCAGACAACCATGCAACAAAGGACGACTTCAAAAGATGATCCCTCTGGTGAGTGGCACTGTTGACCCGTACTGGCAGCCTAACTCTGGGAACCATTCAGTCTGGTCCCTCACTGGCGACCTTGCTAGCATGGTTAGCACTCTCTGCCTAAGTAGGGAGGAGCAGGGGCCGAAGCTCCCTCTAGCCTTACTCGCGAGATCATAGGGACATGCAAGTCTCCCCACCATGACAAGGCGGTTCCCACTAGGGGGGGAGACTGAGAAGAAGAACGGGAAAGTGGGTGATGAGGTAAGGTGAAAAAGCCAAGTGAAGAGGCATCAAATAACTGAACAGGCTCAAAGTAAGGAAGAGGACGATTATCAGATATGACTTTGGAGACATCATATATGCAATCTGTTTTGTTAAATTCACTGTCACTTGCGATCTGGAAATTGGGAGCATCAAGGAAGGTGGTGAACAAGAGATAAGTTATGAGTCTTTTTAACTCATCCTTTGGCAGTAATAAGTCACCGGTAAACCAAATGGAGTCTTGGAGCTGAGCGATCATTTCAGAGCTTAGAGAGGAAGCAATATTTTCTGCCTGGTAAGGCTTAGTGTGTGAGCGGAGGTGCTGTGTAATAGATTTCGAGAGTCTGAGGAGAGAATGCGTGGCTCCAAACTTTGAATGACTCTGGAAATGATTTCTAAGGTGAGTGGTGAAGTGAGAGAAGCAAATTTATCTGATTTCACCAACAGGCCAGCGAGACTCGAGGGCTTGTGACAGATACGTGATTTTAAAATAGATATTTTCCCATTATCAGATGTAGCTAAATGTCTAGTACATTCCTCCTCAATCTTCTGAATAAACTGATGAACAGTTTCTGTGCCAGCACCAGAAAAATTTAGAAGTTGATGAGATTCGTGTATTAAGGTTATGTGAGGAGTTGCTGTGGTGTCCGTAGACATTGTGGCAGGTAGTGATGTAGATAATGCAGACTGTGAGCGTGTTTTCATGAGCGACGTGAATCGCACAGATAATCAGCGAATAATATAAAACATCCAGAATAGCACATAGTATGAGAACACACAATAACACACAATATGATAGCACAGAATAACACACAATGAGAACACAGACAATAACAAATAATAATGAAAGACAGAATGGAATAATATATACACTGATAGACAGACAGACAGACAGACAGACAGACAGACAGGCAGGGATGGATAGGCAGACAAATAGAGAGAAACAGACAGACAGATAGATAAAAAGATAGATAGATCGATAGATAGACACCACTCAATACCAGAAGAAGGATGAGTGGAAAAGAGAAGAATAATCTGAATCAGATTGAATACTTAAATTTGGTGGTGATGAAGTGACGACCTGATGAGTGAGAAGACCACTGCTGGGAGATGTGGAAAGATGATCTTGGGCGAATCCGGACAGTGAGAAGGGGGGGAGGTGGATGAGGAGTGGCAGTGTGATGAGGGTTGGCCGCGAGTACTTGGATGGGAGAGGGTGGTGGGTGCGGGTGGCTCAGGGAAGGAACAAAGGGACACCCACACTTCAGGAAGAAGCAGGACTAGCGAAGAGGAGCGGCGTGATGAGCAGGAGGAACAGGCGGCGCCAGGTTTCTCGGCAGACAGGTGTGGCCACGGAGATTAAGCGGAAGTAACAGGGGAGAGAGAATGAGGGGTGTGTGGTGATCCAGGATTGAAGCGTGGTAAGAAATTATAATGGGGTGTGATACCCGTGTCTTAACGTGTACTGGATTTTTAAGAGAGTCGAGAGTTCAGTGTGTCTGATCGCACAACACCACTGGCACCACTGTTTCGAAGATATCTTGGCCGTTGCCACCACTGTTCTCGATCGCTGCCACCTTTGTTCTAGATGTAACGTAGGTTAAGAGGGGACCTGATAGAAGTCTTTAAGTGGTATAAGGGTTATAACAAGGGGGATGTACACAAAATTCTTAGGATCAGTAACCAGGATAACGGGTTTAAGCTTGAAAAATTTAGGTTTAAGAAAGAGATAGGAAGAAATTGGTTCTCGAATAGAGTGGTAGATAGCAATCATGTTGTCAGTGCTAAGACATTAGGGAGCTTTAAGAGAAGATTAGACAGGTTTATGGATGGGAATGATAGGTGGAAATAGGTAGGTATATTTCATACAGGAACTGCCACGTGTAAGCCTGGTCGCTTCTTGCAGCTTCCCTTATTTCTTATGTTATGTTCTTATGATCTTGATATTGTGATTTTGATATTGTGGTTCATACCGCTCCGTTGAGATGATGATTGCCTCTGTTGATGATGCTTGTCACTACAGGATCAGATGAGGAGGCTTGATGTGGTGGTGGCTGCTCTGGAGGACCCGGTAATAGCCTGATGTTGTTGGTAGCGTAGAGATAGTGGGTAGTGGTTTGATATTGTTCATTTGTGTGAGTAAAAGACACAATTTATAAGAGTTCTTCTTGCTTTGTACAGCGAGTTAAAGTAACATAAAATGAAGAAACTATGGACGGCATGAAGAAAGGATAATAAATGAAGAGAGAGAGAGAGAGAGAGAGAGAGAGAGAGAGAGAGAGAGAGAGAGAGAGAGAGAGAGAGAGAGAGAGAGAGAGAGTACGAACGTCAGACGTACGATTAGGCCTCTTTCACACAAGGCGTGAAATTCACGCCGCGTGAAAAATCACGCGGCGGGAAGTTCACGCTCAATCGTTCACACGTGGTGGTTTTTTTCACGCCTGACTCCTGGAATTCTGTTTCATTATTGCATTGCTGTGCTCCGAGAGTGGTCACAACTCACAAGTGTGTGTAAAAACAGGTGAACAAATGGCTGCCCAGAGTAAAGAAAAAAAAGCCCTCCTTTTATATTTGTTGTATAAAAGACAGCAAAAAAAGGATTCGCTATTAATTGCAGTCATCATTTGATCTGAAAAAAGGATGTTATTTTTAAAAACTTAGATTTTTCTATGTTTATGTATTTGTTATTACATAAGTACACATTCAGTAACAATAAAAAATGACTTTAATTATCCTTTTACCTATTGTAGATTTTCATTCAGTACGGGAGATGCACACGTCCACATTACCCGCTGCCTGAACTGTACTGCCAGGTGGCGGCGTGACAAAACACGCCGAGTGTGAAAGAAAGCATTGAACACCATTGGAAGCTAAACTTTGGCGTGAAATTTCACGCTTCGTTTTTAGCTGACACACGCGCGGCATCAGGCGTGAAATTCACGCCGCGTGAAAAAACTGCCACGTCTGAACAGAAGTATGCATTTTGTATGTCCGCTTAGGTTGGGCGTGAATTTCACGCCTTGTGTGAAAGGGGCCTGAGAGTGGTCGCTCGCTGCCATAAACTGAACATAAGAATCCCCGCGCCCAGAGTCTCTCCTTCCCTGATTCATTTACCCTGTTTCTATTTGTTCATTCAGTTTGAGTCTCACGTAGTTTACACCAGAGAATAAGATAATCAGAATTCATCTAGCCCTCCTTGTTTAATCAGTAGAATTTCTAAAATAAAAGTGTTTTATTCAAATAAAAACCACGCGTAGGGGAGCGGTGTGTGGGCGGGCGTCCGTATGTATGTGTGTCACATCTCCCCCTCCTTTGTACTCCCTCTCCTTAGCAGCAAAGGGAGAGGCGCCTTTTCCACAGTCACCTCTTGATGCTTGGAAGAAGTGGACGTACTGAGACGTGGTCTGGTATTTGATGGAGGCCAGGATGGGATAATTAGGGAGGTCAGTTGCCTCAAGGGGATAAGTAAGTCATTAGTGGTTGTACACCCCAGCATATTTATACAGAACTGGAGTCTCCATAGCAGTCTGCCACGTGTGTATTATACATACTATACCCAGTTAAGTGACTCTTCGGCTGTGCCAGTATACAGGCCAAGCAAGCTTGTGCAGTGAGCAGTGACTGACCCTCCTGTGTGTTCGTGGGCACTCTTTCTTGTGTCTCTTGTTAGTGACCCTTTTTTGTCTTAAATGTTACTGTGGGCTGATTCACTTCAGCCGCAGAGAACCTAAGTAATTAGCTTTACTCCCTTCTCAGGTGCAGTAAACGACACAACTCGGCTTGAGACTATAACAGTCTGCTGGACAGTGGGAGGACTCTTACAGAGGGCGGAGTTCCAACGGGGTACTATACCTTAAACATGTATGTGTTCTTGTATGTTAATTGCTTTTCCTAGACGTGGTTGGCGATTCTTCCACAGCTGTAGGTGTTAAGCGTTGAGTATTTCCTTTGTCTGCAGGTAGGTAAAACTGTCTGGTGACCTCAACTCAAGTGTAACCTGGAGTTACGACTGTGGTGAAAAGGGTGCAGGAGTCACAAGGGCATCTGTACACCAGTCTTTGAGCATTGCACTAAGTCCACGCAGGAGATGGTTAAGGGAAGCTAGTCCAGGTGCTGTTCCAGAGGGGCTGAAATATCAATTACCCCATGACACTGTTCATTAGTTTCTTATCTTTATGTAGTAGGTAAAATCACTCGTGGTGAGTTTCTGTGGTTTTCATGTGAACGTATATATATATATATATATATATATATATATATATATATATATATATATATATATATATATATATATATATATATATATATATATATATATATATATATATATATATATATATATATATATATATATATATATATACAGAGTTCTGTGAGAAGGGTGTGGTGTGTACGGGACAACGAATGTCCTCTACATGGTTCAGCGTTACACCCTGGTAAGAGACTGCCGGAGCCTGCTCGAGGGACGCGTAGCGCCTTTAAAAGGTGCTGACAATAGAAATATGGGCAGGTTGACCGCACTCACAGTACATGAATATATTCATACTTATAACTCTCTAATTACATAGATAAGGCAAGGGAAAAGCTACTTATAGCTAAGAAAAATACATGCCAAAATACAGTAGAGAGAGAGATTAACTATGGAGAATACTTAGATAATATAATGTAAGTGCAACCGAGTACTTATCGATGGCAATAAATCGAGTATAGAAAGTTCCATGTGTGTGTGTGTGTGTGTGTGACGTAGGGTAGCGTGATCATATCCGTCCCACCTTATCTGCCAACACCCATTTTCTACACTTATGCATATATGTATACATACACTTATATTGCTAATTAGGAGAGGCATTATAAATACAATACATATTATTATTAATTATGTGATACTGTTACATCGCTCGGTCACCTACTTGACGCTTCCTCGTGAATACAGTGTACCTAACTGTGTTATGTGTATGAAACTCTTTCATTAATATTTACAGAAGGAAGGCGTTTACGTCTACTATCATTATATACATACAAATTTAGGGCTCTCCTAACACACAGAGTATTGTCAAGAACAATAATATAAAGAAAGATGTCAGAACACTTCGTTAGAGAAATCTAGGTTTCAGATATACTGGTAAAATTGTCGCTAGAGCCCCTGAAAACTCTTGTGTTTGAGAAGGAAAGAGTGGATAACGAGTTTGTTATAAAAGAAATCCCTGACTTTGTCAAATTCTTCAGGGAAGTGACCGGGAATACCCTGTAAGAAAGTTCTGTTGTAAAAGCTAAATGAAACCGAGAAGGGTAAAATGGTCAGAAAGGACACTTGCGATGAAGTTAAAGAGATAAGGATAGAAGCAGTAGGAAGGTAGTTTGGAAATCAAAGCTTTGTGCCAGTTTCTATCAAAAGTTCTTGATATATCTAAGGCAACAGCAAAAGTCTCACCAAAATCTCTAAAAGAGAATGACCAAGACTCAGTAAGGAAAGCCAGAAGATCACCAGTAGAGCGGTCTTGACGGTTGTGAAGTGATAGATGTTTAAGAATCTTCCTATTGAGGATAATTAAAAAAAAAAAAAACTATAGATAGCCAGGAAATTAAAGCAATAGGACCGTAGTTTGAGGGATGAGAACGGTCACCCTATTGAAGAACAAACAGAATGTAGGCAAACTTTCAATGATAAGGAAGGTAGATGTTGACAGAGTTGAAAGATTTTGACCAGACAAGGTGCAAGCACAGAGGCACAGTTTCGGAGAAAAATTGGAGGGACCCATCAGGTCCATAAGTCTTTCGAGGGTTTATGTCAGTGATGGTATGGAAAACATCATTGCGAAGAGTTTTGAAAGGTAACATGAAGTAGTCAGAGGGTGGAGGAGAGGGAGGACCAAGCCATGAATTATCCAAGGTTTTTAGTCACAAGGGGAGTTAGATCTTGAATGATTTTGACACTTTCTATTAATTATTTTTGGCTAGTTGGAGAACAGACTCGGCATGGTTCCAGGTAAAAACTCTCCAGGAGCATAATAATACTTTTTATATGGTGGCTGTTTAATGTTTACATTTATGCATCTCTCTTCTCATACTGTATGTGTAATAGTTTTCACATTATCAATGTCAACACTCATTACACCATAAGTATGAAGTTATCAACTGCAGGTCGTCAAGCACACGCAAGGACGGAGTTTAAGGGAAGAGAGGGGTGGGGGTGGTCCGTCCAAAGGCGGACGGCGGTCGCCTCTCCGGTCACGCCCTAGTGTCCTTGGGCAGACGCTGCTGTGGCTGTGTGCTGTGGCTTATCTGTGCTGTATACCTCTCACCTAACTCCTCTGACTATAAGAAATTCTTCGACTGCTTAACTTCCAAAGTGGAGCACATTCTGACCCTCTTCCCTTTTGCAGAGATCTCCATTCTTGGAGACTTCAATGTTCACCACCAGCTTTGGCTTTCCTCTCCCTTCACTGACCATCCTGGTGAACTAGCCTTCAACTTTGCTATCCTCCACGACCTAGAACATTTAGTGCAACGTCTTACTCGTATTCTTGACCACCTTGCAGATACACACAACATTTTTGACCTTTTCCCAACCTCTAATCCTTCTAATTATGCCGTTACCCTATCTTTTCTGTTGGGCTCCTCCGATCACACTTTCATATCTATATATTTTCCTATTGCTCCAATCCCTCCTTAGGATTCCCTTAAACGGAAGTGCCTCTGGTGTTTTGCCTCTGCTAGTTGGGGGGACCTGAGAAGGTATTTTGCTGTTTTTCCTTGGAACGACTACTGCTTCCGTGTCAGAGACCCGTCTTTGTGTGTCCAGCACAATATCAGAAGTAACTGTGTATGGCATGGAGGCGTACATTCCTCACTTTCTCGACCTAAACCTTCCAAACCTTGGTATAACACAGCCTGTTCTCGAGCTGTACATGATAGAGAGGTGGCCTGCAAGGTACTTGAGCCTTCCATCACCAGAATCTCATGCGATTTATATTTACGTCCAGAACCATGCCAAGTCTGTTCTCCAACTAGCCAAAAATTCTTTCATTAAAAGAATGTCAAAATCTTTCAACTCTGTCTCTCAACATCTACCTTCCTTATTACTGGAAGTTTGCCTACATTCATTTAGTTCTTAAAAAGGGTGACCGTTCTCATCCCTCAAACTACCGTCCTATTGCTTTAATTTCCTGGCTACCTAAAGTTTATGAAGCTATCCTCAACAGGAAGATTTTTAAACATCTATCACTTCACAACCATCAAGGCCGCTCTACTGGTGATCTTCTGGCTTTCCTTACTGAGTCTTGGTCATTCTCTTTTAGAGATTTTGGTGAAACTTTTGCTGTTGCCTTAGATATATCAAGAACTTTTGGTAGAGTCTGGCACAAAGCTTTAATTTCGAAATTGTCTTCCTACAGCTTCTATCCTCTCTGTAACTTCATCTCAAGATTCATTTCTGAACTTTATATTGCTGCTGTGGTAGACAGTCACTGTTCTTTTAAATCTATTGACAGTGGTGTTTTTCAGGGTTCTCTCATGTCACCTACTCTCTTCATATTATTTATTAATGATCTTTTAATGAAAACATCTTGTCCTATCCATTCGTTCGCTGATGTTACCGCTCGGCAGTTTTCCACGTCTTTTCGTAAACGTCCAACCCTTCAGGAATTAAACAGTTCACGCAGGGAAGTCACAGAACGCCTGACTTCTGATCTCTGTAAAATTTCTGATTGGGGCAGAACAAACTTAGTATTGTCCAATGCCTCAAAAACTCAATTCCTACAGCTATCAACTCGTCACATCTTTCCAGACAACTATCCCCTCTTCTTCAGTGACTCATGTAAACTATGGAACTCCTTGCCTACTTCTGTATTTCCACCTTACTATGACTTGAACTCCTTCAAGAGAGAGGTTTCAAGACAGTTATCCTTCAAATTTTGACTACCGCTTCAGAACATATTCGGGGACCGGCATCTCAGTGTTTTTTTTTTTTTTCTGTTAGAATTTCGTTGCCCTTAAACGGTGTCCCTCCTACATAAAAAGAAAAAAAAACTGTCTCCCTCTTCCACACTGAACATCCTCGGTCTCTTCTTTTCTAAATCTAAACGCATTTCATCTCTAACAAAAACAGTTTCTATGAAGTTTGGCGTCTTGAGACGTCTCCGCCCGTTTTTTAATCCCTCCCAATCTGCTAAATCTATACAGGGGCCTTATTCGTCCATGTATGGTAAATGCTTCACATATCTGGAGGGACAGGGTTCCACTCGTACCGCTCTTCTAAGCTACGTGGAATCTAAACCTTTTCGTCTCAACTCCTCTAATTGACTGTCTTCAGCCTCTTTCTCATCGCCGCAGTGTTGTTTCTCTTGCTATCTTCTACCACAATTTTCATGCTAACTGCTCTTCTTATCTTGCTAGCCTCGGTGTTGCTACACAAGACTTTCTTCTTTCACTTCTTTTTTGTCCACCACTCTAATGCAAGGGTTAATCAGTATTCTCAATCATCCATCCCTTTATCTGGCAAACTCTGGAACTCCCTGCCTGCTTTTGTATTTTCACCTTTCTATAACTTTGATGCCTTCAAGAGGGAGGTTTCAAGAAACTTATCTTTCAAATTTTTAATACCGCTTTGGAACCTATTTGGGGACCGGCATATCAGTGGGCCTATTTATTTATTTATTTATTTTTATTTATTTATTTTATTTATTTTTTTTCGATTTTGTTGCCTTTGGCCGGTGTCCCTTCTACATAAAAAAAAGGCAATGTATGAGCTAAACATTAGCGAGCTGGAAAGGAACAATATGACTCATATAATATATATATATATATATATATATATATATATATATATATATATATATATATATATATATATATATATATATATATATATATATATATATATATATATATATATATATTGTCATGGTTCTGTGATGAACAATGGGAGGGCTGGGAGTGAAATTAAACTAAGACGAGTCTCAGATAATGGTGAACACGTAGATACATAAGAACATAAGAAATAAGGGAAGCTGCAAGAAGCGACCAGGCTTACACGTGGCAGTCCCTGTATGAAATATACCTACCTATTTCCATCTATTATCCCCATCCATAAACTTGTCTAATCTTCTCTTAAAGCTCTCTAGTGTCCTAGCACTAACTACATGATTACTGAGTCCGTTCCACTCATCTACCACTCTATTTGAGAACCAATTTTTTCCTATCTCCTTCCTAAACCTAAATTTTTCAAGCTTGAACCCATATTATTTCTTGTTCTATCCTGGTTGCTGATCCTAAGAATTTTCCTTACATCCCCTTTGTTATAATCCTTATACCACTTAAAGACTTCTATCATACCCTTTAATAAGTGTCTTTAAGGTGTGAGTACTTTAATAAGTGTCTCACACCTTAAAGGTGTGAGTCACTTTAATAAGTGTCTTTAAGGTGTATGTTGGAATGTCAGGTCATGCTGAAATGAGAGAGGTGAGGTCGAGGCGAATAGATGAGGGAGTGGAGAGGATGGTAGGGGACGAGATGAGGGGATTAGGTGAGGTAAATGTAGATGAATTGTATAAATATTTCGTAGATAAAGTTCATACAGGTCAGTTAGCAAATATCCCGTATAGAACAATAAGATCACAAAAAAATGACCCTAAATGGATGACTGCTAGGTTAAAGCATTATATAGGGCGTAAGAGAAGTATATATAAGAGATTAAGGGCAGGTGAAGAAGTTTTAAGGACACAATATAATGAGTTAGTTAGAACAGTCAGGAAGTTAACGAGGAAAGCTAAGGACAATTATGAATTAAAGGTAGCCAGCCAGGCGAAGACGGACCCCAAGGGAAAATATTTTATCAGGTATACAGGACGAAGAATAAGGATACTATAGGTCCATTAAAGGCAGCAGATGGGGAGCTGGTTAGTTCTGGGGAGGAGATTAGTAGAATTCTGAATGAGTATTTTTTTAACTGTCTTCACCCAGGAAAACATGCAGGATATGCCAGATAATGAACAGATGTTTAGAGCAGATGAAAATGAGAAACTGACATATTTCCATAACTAAGGAGATAGTGGAACAGGAGATAGATAGGCTAAAGAGTTCAAGACACCAGGACCAGATGAAATATATCCCAGAGTACTTAAGGAATGTAAAGGGGTTATTAGTGAGCCGTTAGTTTCTGTCTTTAGGAAATCACTGGAGTCGGGTGAGGTACCAGTAATGTGGAGGCAGGCTAGTGCAGTATCCATCTTTAAGAAAGGAGATA
This sequence comes from Scylla paramamosain, assembly GCF_035594125.1. Classification (NCBI taxonomy): domain Eukaryota; kingdom Metazoa; phylum Arthropoda; class Malacostraca; order Decapoda; family Portunidae; genus Scylla; species Scylla paramamosain. The sequence goes on from NW_026973726.1 coordinate 291,014, forward strand.
AAACTTTAGCGTCTAACTATAGACCTGTCAGCTTAACTTCAGTTGTAGGTAAAATATTGGAGTCAATAATAGCGAGGAACATTAGGGAACATTTAGACAAACATAACTTGATAAATCAGTCACAGCATGGCTTCACGAAGGGGAAGTCTTGCCTGACAAACTTGTTAAGTTTTTACAGTAAGGTGTACGAGGCAGGAGATAATGGTGATAGTTATGATATCTTATATCTGGACTTTAGTAAAGCATTTGACAAGGTACCCCATCAAAGGCTCCTGAGAAAGGTTAGGGCACACGGGATAGATGGGAAGGTGTTAGGCTGGATAGGGTCATGGCTCAGTGAAAGGCGACAGAGAGTGGTAATAAACGGCTCGAAATCCGAGTGAGGTCATGTAATTAGTGGGGTGCCACAGGGATCAGTATTAGGGCCATTGTTGTTTCTAATATATATCAATGACTTGGATAGTGGAATCAGTAGTGATGTTAGTAAATTTGCGGATGACACAAAGATAGGTAGATTAATTATGCCAGAATCGGATGCCATCGCCTTGCAGGCAGATTTAGATAGAATGAATGAATGGACGGATAGATGACAAATGCAATTTAATATCAATAAATGCAAAGTGCTTAGCGTAGGTAGAGGAAACCCACACAATAGGTACATATTAAACAACCAAACAGGTAGGTACAGGGTACGAGAAAGATTTAGGAGTTATAGTTAGCTCTGAACTCCGTCTAGGGAAACAATGCATAGAAGCCAGAAACAAGGCAAATAGTGTACTAGGATTAATTTTTAGGAGTGTTAAAAGTAGAAGGCCAGAAGTAATATTAAAGTTATACTTGGCGCTGGTCAGACCTCATCTAGACTACGCTGTGCAGTTCTGGTCCCCACATTACAGGAAAGATATAGGTCTATTAGAATCAGTACGGAGGGGAATGACTAAAAGGATACAAGGGATGAGGAGTATTCCTTACGAGGCGAGGTTGAAGCTGTTAAATTTACATTCTTTAGAGAGACGTAGGTTAAGAGGGGACCTGATAGAAGTCTTTAAGTGGTATAAGGTTTATAACAAAGGGGGGTGTAGGCAAAATTCTTAGGATCAGCAACCAGGGTAGAACAAGAAATAACGGGTTCAAGCTTGAAAAATTTATGTTTAGGAAGGAGATAGGAAAAAATTGGTTCTCAAATAGAGTGGAACGGACTCAATAATCATATTGTTAGTGCTAGGACACTAGAGAATAAGAGAAGATTAGACAGGTTTATGGATGGGGATAATAGATGGAAATAGGTAGGTATATTTCATACAGGGACTGCCACGTGTAAGCCTGGTCGCTTCTTGCAGCTTCCCTTATTTCTTATGTTCTCATGTTCTTAAGACAGAGAGTGACGGAACAGAACCCTGAGAAACACCACTTAATAGATTTAGGAGAAGAACAGTGACCGTCTACCACAGCAGCAATAAAACGGTCAGAAAGGAAACTTGAGATGAAGTTACAGAGAGGAGGATAGAAGCCATAGGAGGGTAGTTTGAAAATCAAAGCTTTGTGCCAGCCTCTATCAAAAACTTTTGATATATCCAAGGCAACAGCAAAAGTTTCACCAAAATCTCTAAAAGAGAATGACCAAAACTCAGTAAGGAAAGCCAGAAGATCACCAGTAGAGCGGCCTTGACGGGACCGATACTGGCGATCAGATAGAAGGTTGTGAAGTGATAGATGATTAAGAATCTTCGTGTTGAGAAAAGATTCAAAAACTTTAGATAGGCAGGAAATTAAAGCAATAAGACGGTAGTTTGAGCGATTAGAACGGTCACCCTTTTTAGGAACAGGCTGAATGTAGGTAAACTTCCAGCAAGAAAGAAAGGTATATGTTGATAGACGGACCTGAAAGACTTTGACTAAGCAAGGTGCAAGCACGGAGGCACAGTTTCGGAGAACAATAGGAGGGACCTCATCAGGTCCATAAGCCTTCCGATGAATTAGGCCAACGAGGGCATGGAAAACATCATTGTGAAAATATTTAATAGGTAGCATGAAGTAGTCAGAAGGTGGAGGATAGGGAGGAACAAGCCCTGAATCGTCCAAGGTAAAGTTTTTTGCAAAGGTTTGAGCGAAGAGTTCAGCTTTAGAAATAGATGTGATAGCAGTGGTGCCATCTGGTTGAAATAAAGCAGGGAAAGAAGAAGCAAAGTTATTGGAGATATTTTTGGCTAGATGCCAGAAGTCACGAGGGGAGTTAGATCTTGAAAGATTTTGACACTTTCTGTTAATGAAGGGGTTTTTCGCTAGTTGGAGAACAGACTTGGCATGGTTCCGGGCAGAAATATAAAGTGCATGAGATTCTGGTGATGGAAGACTTAAGTACCTTTTGTGGGCCACCTCTCTATCATGTATAGCACGAGAACAAGTTGTGTTAAACCAAGATTTGGAAGGTTTATGTCGAGAAAAAGAATGAGGAATGTACGCCTCCATGCCAGACACTATCACCTCTGTTGTGCGCTCAGCACACAAAGACGGGTCTCTAACAAGGAAGCATTAGTTATTGCAAGGAAAATCAGCAAAATACCTTCTTAGGTCCCCTCAAATAGCAGAAGCGAAACGCCAGAGGCACCTTCGCTTAGGGGGATCCTGAGGAGGGATTGGAGCGATAGGACAATATACAGATATGAGATTGTGGTCGGAGGAGCCAAATGGAGAAGAGAGAATGACAGCATAGGCAGGATTAGAGGTCAGGAAAAGGTCATGAATATTGGGCGTATCTCCAAGACGGTCAGGAATACGAGTAGGGTGTTGCACCAATTGCTTTAGGTCGTGGAGGTTAGCAAAGTCGAAGGCTAGTTCACCAGGATGGTCAATGAAGGGAGAGGAAAGCCAAAGCTGGTGGTGAACATTGAAGTCTCCAAGAATGGATATCTCTGCAAAAGGGAAGAAAGTCAGAATGTGCTCCACTTTGGAAGTTAAGTAGTCAAAGAATTTCTTATAGTCAGTAGTCAGAGGAGTTAGCTGAGAGGTATACAGCACAGATAAATTTAGTTTGAGAGTGACTTTGTAGTCGTAGCCAGATGGTGGAAAACTCGAAAGATTCAAGAGCGTGGGCACGGGAGCAGGTTAAGTCGTTGCGCACATAAACGCAACATCCAGCTTTGGATCGAAAATGAGGATAGAGAAAGTAGGAAGGAACGGAAAAGGGGCTACTGTCAGTTGCCTAAGACACCCGAGTTTCAGTGAGGAAAAGAATAAGAGGTTTAGAAGAGGAAAGGTGGTGTTCTACAGATTAAAAATTAAATCTTAGACCACGAATGTTGCAGAAATTAATGAAGAAAAAGTTGACGGGATGTCAAGACACTTAGGGTCGTCATCAGAAGGGCAGTCCGACCTGGGGACATTTGTGGTCCCCCTCCCCAGATGGGGACTCCGAGGCAGGTATAGGAGTCACCATGATGATTTTGAATTTTTTTTAGTGAAGGGTGTTTTGTGTTATTAGGCGTTTGTAGTTTTGTGTGGATCCTGCCCTTTAAAGGGAAGGCTGTGACTGCCCCCTTGTGTTGTGAGACACAAAGGGAAACGTTCAATGAGGTCAGAACTGGGTTTAATGATTAGTTCACAGCTGTTAAATCAGGAATATTTATGATAATTAATATCGTGTGCTTATCGTACGTAGATTTTTATTGTGATGACAAGGTTACGTTCGTCCTTTATTATATTACGCTGGGATCAGATGCTTATGATTTTGAGCTTTTTATTTGGTGGAGAGTTGGGAGGGAGAGCAAAGTGTATATGATTTGACGTTATCATGTGGTGGCGAGTTGGGTGGAAGGTTATTCCGTCAAAGATTACTCTGTCAAAGGTTACTCTGTGCTGCACGGAATTGTAAACTATTGAATTACATGACGATATGGAACACCTGACTGGCTGGCTGACTCCTGCTTGAGGCGATCGAAAGACAAGGAGGGGAAGAGAGGGAAAGGGGCGTAAAGAGATGAGTGCAGGGATGAGGGTGGGTGGATCGAGGTCAGGAGCAGCTTGGACTGGTTCATGTGTTGCTTCTCACGCATGACCTTGTTGCTTTCCCCAAGTTATCTCCTCAGTTGACTTTCCATTCTCTCCCCACTTAACCTCTTCATTGTCTCTCCAGCTAATCTCCCATTATTTCTCCATCTGACCCCCCATTACCTCTCCAACTGACCTTCCATTATATCCCCATCTCACTTGTAACTATTTCCCTTGTTCATATCCTGAATTGCCGCCCAGCTCGACCCACTTAATTTTCTCCCCAACTGAGACTCAAATAATTAATCTCACCAGCTGACCTAATTACTCCCCCGATTGATCCTTTAACTACCTCCCAATTTGACTTCCCTCTAATTGATACACCCACTATCTCTTAACTGACTTCTAATAATACTCTAAATTCAGCCCTTCTCATTTGTTCCCCTAGTTTCCTTCCCAGTTGGCTTCCCAGTTGCCTCAGAGTTGCCTGCCCAGTTTACCCCTCACAGTTGCATGCTCCACCAGTTGTCTTCTAAGTTACTGCCGGGTCTTCCTCCCAAGCTGTCCCTAATAGTTCTGAATTGTCCTCGAGTTGTCCATTAGTTGATCCTGAATTACGTTTGAGCTGCTCCTGCATTGTTCCAATGTTTTCCCTGCTCTCAAGTTGATCTTCAGTTGCCCAAGAGTTTACCTGAATCTCCCAACAGTTGCCCCTGAACTATCCATGAGTTTTCCTTGCGTTGCCATCAAGTTGTCCCTGAATTACCCAAGATTTGTCCCCGAACTGGCCAAAATTCCTTGAATTTCCTAAGATTTGCTCCTCAATTGCCCCAGTGTTGTCCCTGAATTGCCAAGTGTTGCAATTTTCATTAAGTTGATCCTAAATCGCCCAAGAGTTCACTCTGAATTTCCCGAGAGTTGTTCAAGAATCGTCTGAGAGTTATCTCTGAATTGCTAAAAAGTCTTGTTCTCTTGCTGTTCTCTTCCTGCACGAGGAATATTCAACCGGAAGGAAAACTGCAATAATGAAAAGATCAGTGCTCTGAGAATCTGGATCTGAAAATATTATATAAATGAAAGGTAAACTAGTACTTTTCTTACTTTTCCAGTACAGAAAATTTATGATTTGTATTTTTTTTTACTCCCCCGTTCTCTTTTGTTCTTGCGCCAGGAATACTGTACCGGAAACTTATTGTTACGTGGGTCTATCGGTGCAGCACAAAACACACCCATGAATGCAACGAGCACACGTAGGTGTGATACAGGAACACAGGGAAGTGTACTTGAACCCGTTTATTCACAGTGCTACGTGGTCTATCGGTGAACACACAAACACGTCGAAGAATGCCACGAGCACATGGTGGTGTAAAAACACAGAACACAGAGTGGCAGGGGCGGGGCGTGGCGCTGACATAACTTAAAGTAAAGGCTTGAGAACTGGGCTGAGATGGGCAGGTTGTGGTTTCCTCTCCAAACGAACGAAGGCTCGATCCGAAGTGCTCTTTCGCTTGACTGCTAGCAGTACTTATCACCTCGTATGAAGCCCGGCGTCAGCAAAGCCCGAAGCTTCAGGTATCAAAAGTGAAACCTCGAAGCTTCATGGAGAAGCTAACATCACAACAGAAAACCAATTAAACCCCTTGCCCCCCCCCCCTTTCTGCTTTGAAACAACTATGTAGTTTTATGAAATAGCCTCCTTCACTCGTTCTCTCCCCCTCTCTGTAACAATAGCAATCAGAAATATAGGATCATTGTTCTAGAAATGCAACTAAAGATAATGAACAATAAAGAATAATAATGAAATAAATAATAATGAAATAAATAATAACGAAATAAAAAAAATTATGAACAAAAAAAAACTGATATTTCTTATTCTCTTCCAATAAACAGCATTTATAATGTTATGTAATTTTGTCCACTATGAATCTGATTACACTATTACGTAATTCTCAATTGTGATGGTATCGTTATTGGACTTGCTTCTCGTAGACTCGACACGTGAGCTTTATTATACAGTAATAAGGATACCAGCATGACCTGATCCTCCAACATACTCACACATGTCTCCCCTTCTCTCCCCCTCCGATCCTTCCGGACACTTCTTCCCTTCTCTTACCCTACACTCTCACACCTCACCTCACCTCACCTCTCTCATCCTGCCCTATCTCTCTTAACTCCACCCTGGACCTGACCTCACCCTTCGTCCGTTGCCAGTCAACTCCTTGGAGATACCTTTTTAATTCCTCAAAATCTGCTAGTGTTTTTGCTTCTAAGATTTCCTCCCATTTTAATTTGTACCTAATTTCCTAATGGTCACTGCTACCTAGGTGTGTGACTGTTTCCTCTCTGTTAGGTAGAATTAGATCTAGAATATTGCTTTCCCTTGTGGGCTCTACGATTACCTGTTCCAAAAATTACCTCAAGAAATTCCTCTTCTTCCCTGTTACCCACCATCAAACTCCAGCCGATACTCCTAAAATTAAAATCTCCTACCACACAT